>NC_051157.2:138427843-138666577 GCF_013339745.2 Dermacentor silvarum
AACAGGCCCGCAGGGCAAGCGCAGCGCAAGCGCAAAACAACTCTAAAGTAAATAATTATCTAGCGGTCATAGCTCACTACTTTTGAGTGCACCAGTTAAAGAACGTTGGAACTATCCATGCCACCAAATTCAGACAAACATCGACAAGCAAAGCAATACCAAAGTCGATCCAAATGACTGCGAAGCTTCGGGCGAAAAGCAATTCAGAACCGATTGTCACCGACATCAGCAAGGGTGGTTATGGGAGCAGTGATTAAAGCGCGACTATGTTTGGAGGGAACAAACATTGAGAAAGAAAAAAAAAACGTTTTTTAGGTAAAGTGAGACAGTTTCATTCCTTCAACGAAAATAAAATTCCTGATCAATTTTATATACGCAGGGCGAAAAAAAGAACAACTCTATTTTACTTGATCATTATCAATAAATACCTCTTTTCAGCTCCCACCGTAAGAGCGCCCACCGATAGCGGTGGGCGTTGACGCCGCTATCACTTGCAATGCAATGCATCTTTTGCAGTGGACAGAAAGGCGGGCTTGTAAAGTTCACGCCCCCCTCACATGTTGTGCTGCTTTGCTTCTCGACGTTTGTCTGAATCTGGTGACGCGGGTAGTTTCATTGTTTCTTAACTTGGGCAGTCAAAAGTAGTGAGTTGCGACCGCCAGGTAATTGGTTATTTTAGCTGTTTTTGTGGGACAGCGCTGTCCGACGGGCTTGGCGTCCGACGAAAGGACGAGCACTCTGCGCCCATAGCGTTCGTCGGCCTCCAACAAAAGTATGTTCCGTGCAGCGATGCGATTTCGACACCCGTACGGCTCAACTTTTTCCTGCATCGCTTTCCGCGCTGAAAGCTCGTCATACGAAGTAAGGTGAGCGGCTTTGGTAGCAATATGAATTGTAGTAAACATGAGCTGATTAAGTAAGCAGGTGTGCTGCGGCGTAAGTAGACCGACATGAAGAGAGACTCGATGACCACGAGAAGGCGCGTGTGAAACGGTGGTGTTGATGAGAAGCGCTTACCGTGGGCAGCGCGTGCGAAGGGACACACCTGTAGTGCTGCAATGCCGATCTGGGCAGCATTGCATGTGTAGCGTGCCGTTGGAAAATGTGGCACGACTATTACTAACTGAATGAACAAGCGTGGTGTGAGCGCGCACAAACAAACATGAATAGATCACACTGAATGAGTGCAGCCAACGACTGTCAAAACTCTGGCAGCGAGCGCATACGCCGCGCAACGGGCGAAGGTACGTGCGGTCTATCGCTTCAACGGAAGCTGAGCGGCGAATGCACGGCGCATAAAGTTCAGAGCCGTGTGGAGATAAGAGACTGTGCGGGCGAGCGAACGACGAGCGCGGTTGTTGGCAGAGTAGAAGTGCCCCCCCCCCCCCGCGCTCCCTCCGGCGCTGGCTTCCCGCTTCCTTGCTTGCGCGTGGGTGATTGAGTGCGTTCGCTCTCCGTGATAGCGCGCGTCCCCGCAAGCTTCCGCTCGGGCATACGGCACGTGGCGAAGATTTTATCTATAGGGAACCTCACGGCGACGGCGATGACGGCGGCGACGACAGAAATCCGGTTGAAGTGTCCATATAATTGCTATCGCAATAAAAGGACGGCCACCACGAACTCACAGCCACCTTTGTAGTCACCATTTCTTTCCTGCGTCCAAGACACTTTCCTGCGTCCAAGGAGACTGCACTGCTGATGTCATGTAACTTTAAATGGCCTTTCACCTGCTTTTATAACAGTCAACCAACGTACGGCTTTGTGCTAACTGACTTTGTGTATTTCAATATTTCAGTGTCGTTTCCAACACGAAAACATAAGGATTCAGCACACACACACGTGTTCAATGTCTTTGTCTTGAGCGCTGCAAACGTTTCGGAACGTTAACAGTGCATTTCCGCTTTTACTTTCTCTGTCGCACAGATTTTGGTCAGGTACAGCATTGAGTACTCGAGAGAGAACCTCGAGTGGCATGGACAACTCATCAACATCCCAAAGGACCCTACGGACTTTTGCTTCAAGAAGCTCCGACCACCGGTGCACCGTGACTCCAACTAGGTGTCTAAAAGGGCCAGCTGTAACTGTCACAGCTGTCCCCGTTTCGTCGTCGGCGCGATGTCGATCGACGGGGTAGACAAGCTGGTTGGTCGTTCCGTACGCAAGCGAGCACAGTGAAAAGAGTCAGAGTCGGGAGTAAACAAAAAAAACAAGATATTTATCGGCTGATAAATACACACAAGTTAATAAAATAAAATAATAAGAAAAACACAAGAGAGACTAACACACCTGAACTTAATATCCCACAATGATGAAGGCAAATAAATACGAGCAATTAACAGAACATATACATATGAAACATGGCGCGGATCAGATATACAAGAATACACTTAACAGTATTTCACTAAAGCAAAGTTCAAAAGTATTCAAAGTTCAAAAGAAAACAAACGATGTCATACGCATTGCCGGGCAGCAGCAGCAAGTCCATAAACCGTGGAAGTCGGTGCACAAAGCTTTCCCGAAGAAGGCTGGCGGTCCGATCTTGTCGAGGTGGATGCGAATTGCTGGGCTGGGTTTCCCGGGAGTCTAGATCTGACGACTTCCCTCAAGCAGGTTGAGCTAACTTGAGGTGAACTACCGTGAGCTTCGTTGCAGACGCTGGTTTGACGTCTCGTACGTCAACAAGTTCCTCGGAGTTCCGACGTGGCCAGGCGGCCTAGCCGATACTGGACGGCACTAGCCCCCCAACGGCTTCTCAGCAGCGCATAGGTTCAGCTTCTAGACTAATCAGCAGGGCCCAAAACATGCGCTTAAATAGCCTCTCCTTTCCCTAGTTCCCTAGGTAGGGAAACTGCCGCTACGTAGCATTCTCCGAATTCAGCTCTCTTAGCTCCCAACAATCTTGGCTGCACTCTCACTATGGACGAAGAACCGCAGATTAGCCTCGCTCCCAATGTCAAGGGCCAAGGTTGAGCCCGGTACTACCACGTGGCCGTACGCGCACACTTCGGGGTCCGTAATCGGCGTGACGTGTCTGGAATCGAGATGGCAGCCCGAGCGGCCACGACGCTTTTGACGCCCGTAATTCGGCGTGTCGACGTCGAATGCATTGTACGCTGCACAGTCAGGAGCCCACGTGTTTGCCGCTCGTAATTCGGCGTGTCGATGTCGAATGCATTATACGCTGCACAGTCAGGAGCCCATGTGTTTGACGCTCGTAATTCGGCGTGTCGATGTCGAATGCATTATACGCTGCACAGTCAGGAGCCCACGTGTTTGACGCTCGTAATTCGGCGTGTCGTTAATCAGCGTCCAAACCATTCGAAAATATGCCGCTCCGTGACAGTAACCAACGCGTAAATTACTGCAGCACATGGTGCTATCTGTTCGACGAATTTTAGAACTGTGGCAGGCGCTGAAAAAGTTGTGTAACGTCACTTATCTCCCTTTTATTGCGATAGCAATTATATGGACACTCAAAAGCAGATTTCTGCCGTCGGCGTCGCCGTCGCCGTGAGGTTCCGTATGACGTCATTTGGAGATGAAATCGTCGCCGCGCGCCGCCGAACGCTGTATGTGCGAGTGAAAGGGCGCGAGGGACGCGCGCTTTCACAGGGAGTGAACGCACGGCGGAGAACAAACGCGCGTTCTGCGCCGTGCTCGCTTAAGGGCTGCAGAAGTAGGCGTCTCTTTTCTCCTTTACAATGACCATATATGTAGAGCAAACGCGCCTTCTTCAGACGCGCGAGAGTCCGTGGGGGAGGGGGAGGGAAGGGAGCCGACGTTTAGCTGCGGCACCAAGTGGCTATTTATATCAGAGGCTCCAGCAACAGTCACCAACGCCGCACGCATTTTGAGCTAACGCGGGCAAAACGCCGATGGCGTCGACAACAGTTCTGCGTGTTGTTGCTACCAAAGCCGCTCACCTTACTTCGTATGACATTGCTCTGTTGCTATCGCATTCATTGCTTCGCCCTTAGGGCGAAACTGTGACATTTTTTTATGGTTCTCAAAGATGAGAAGGCAGCTCATGCCCATAGACGCGTTTTGCGAATGTAAAAGAACAATTTTTTTCAGGTTCTCTGGTTAGATGCTACGAGAGCATTTCCGTATTCTCGGAATGTTTTCTCGGAATGCTCTAAGTGCTCACTTCATTTAATATTTTTACTGCGTCGAGTGGCACGTGACTGAGATGAGGCAGAAGGGGTTCAGCCGTGAGAGGCACCGAATGGCACATTTACCAAAAAAAGTAGATGTAACCGTGGGGTCACTGTGGTAGCGTGGATTACGTATGATACCACAGTGAACGTCCTCTGTATCTTTATCCTTGCCGGAGGGACTGCGGTACTGCACTAGCGCCGCACTGCTTCTCAAAGTGCGCGCAGAGGCTGCCTAAGTCAGCGTTACCACGCCTTGGCTCCATTCGGCTTCGTCTTTAATATTATTAAACCAGACAGACAGACGTTGGCCTCATTTGGCTTCGTCGTTAGTAACGCTGGCTTCAGCCATGGCAGCTGGCTGTTGGCAAACCAGACTGCGCTACAGTGATCGGCAATGCGGCTGCCATGAACATACCGCGAGAGGAACGCCACGTATTGCACGCAGATTGTGCCAATTCCTGCAGGATAATGAAAGACCGTTTGACCCATGGAATGCTATCCACCCACCCGTCCAATCCGACCTTCCTTCCGTTATAGGATACCTAGGTATATATGTGGTCTGTACCGTAGCGGTACTGCTCTTTCGCGCTTCCTTAAGAACGCTCGGCGCCTTCTAGTGTCGCCATCGTGTATAGCCTACGCGTGGCCTCCGAACTGCATGCCGCCTGAGAAACGCGTCATGTAGCAACCGTGATCCTAGGCAGTGTTGCCAGGTTTGGCTATATATAGCCAAATTGGGCTACGGGAAAAATTTTTTGGCGTTGACTTGGGCGAGTTGGCTATGTGGCTATTTTTGGGCTACTGAAAATCTGCGACTTGGCTGTGTTTGGGCCATAAGTGGCGCCCTAATACACGTTCCAGAGGTGGCTCTGATCGGGTAGAAGCAAATCTTGAAGGCTGTGTTTTAGCTGGCTGAGCCGGCCGCGTGGCTGTGCGTGAGCAGTTTGCCATCGCCGATCGCGGGACAGCTGAACTTCTACGCCGTAGGCAGAGATAACGTGAGAGATCGAGGGCGCTGAACATTATTTTGTGTTCACGACAGCTAAAAAGCAGAGTTCGTAGTTAATATTACTGTAAATAACTAAAAATAATAACTTATTACTATCTGTCATGAAATAAAAGCACAGATTTAACCCTCTGCAGCGATTCGCTGGAACCTAAGAGCTTCCGGGGCCAACCAAAAAATGTTCAGTGCAACCATGATGTCGCTGTTGTTGATGTCAAGGGCCGACCCTCACGGCGGCAAGGACATTTTGTTACGACGGGTTGTGAAATAAACTATTGTTGTATTCGAATGTGAAAATGAATACACAAATAAAATAGCAAATAAAAATGGCTATATTTGGCTACGAAATATTTTGGACTTTTTTTCTGTTTGGCTACATTTGGGCTACAACTTCTCTAGCTTTTGGTTACGCCGCCTCGTCGGACCTGGCAACACTTATCCTAGGGCGCTATAACGTAAAATGATTCCAAACTGTTTTGATTCCGATTTCTGCAATCAGCCTCCACAATTGGTCAAAACATTTTCGGGCCACTCCCAGCTGCGCCTGTCTGTCACGCGACGTCACGAAAACCGCGATAGCTACCCATCTGATATCACGTGTACACATTGATTATGCATGAGTAAACCACACACAAAATAATCATTCCTGATTCGACGCCTTATCACCATTAGCCCTCTGCTATTGGTCCAATGTATTGTGACTACGCCTCGTTCGTCTGTTTGTCACGCGACGTCACAAAACCACGAAAACTCACCACGTCAAAGTGACGTCTACGCGAAAAAAAATGCGTTAATATGCGTTACAAAACTGAAAATGTTTCTAAATAGTCACAGACTGCCCCATTCTAAAAGGAATAGAAGTTGGTGCCCGCCGATCACTCAGGCCCTCGCTACTCGCACATGCCAGTGAGCATGTATTTATTTGCGCGGGATAAACCATTTTGCGTGGCAGTAAAACGTTATCGAGCCCTTTCGGCATACATACGATATCGCTCTACCAAGTCTTCCTTGCTGAGGACCCATTTTAGCGGCATTCTTATTGTCACAGACCCAGGTGAACGAGGTGCAGACGCTGGACCAAATTCCAAAGCCGAATTATCAGCTTCCGAAAATAATCCCACGAAAGCAAGGACAATTAAGAATGGGCCCTCTGGTGCGCCAGCGAACGCCGGTTGCTGTCCAAAGATCGAGTCAGAGCCCAGAGTTGTCAAAAGACAACAAAATATATTCTTCACACAAGGCAGTTACACATACACTTGCACACTTTGGCTAGGCACAACACAACACAATTCAGATGGGTGTTAACAAACACTAGAAAATAATTCACGACAAGCACTAAGAGTCCAACACGTAAAGTACAAAATAAAAACGAACACTAAGTGTCCAATCGTATTCACCAGTGTTGGTCTTGGAGGCAGACGATCTCGGCGTAGCTCGTGGCAAATCTCGAAGAAGAAACTTCTTCCGGAAATGCAGACGCTCGATGAACCCGCCGGCTAGCTTGCCGGGGAATCCCGTTCTTCCGCAGACGCTTGGTCTTCACGTTACATCACTTCACCGGTACGGACTGAACTCTTGAACTCCCGAATCCCTGAATTCCACCCTCTGATTCTCGCACGGTGGTTATATAGCTTCTACAGGCGTTCTCGAACATTCTTATCGGTGTCGTGATCTCGTAGCATGGCCAAAGCTTGGGAACCTTCGAGGCTTTTCTCGTTCCTTCGGCCACCGCTGTCGGAGCATTCTCGAGGGGGGGGGGGTGATGACTCATCCTGTTAGCGTATGCTCACGCGGTAGTAGTGTCTGTCGACTCGCCGGGTGAGAAGGTGTCTCGGCGCGCGCGTGTGCTCTCTCTCTCTCTCTCCGGTTAACGTCGCTTCGTCGAGTCTCTTACAGACGTTTCGGCGCCGTTGTTAGCGTTGTTGCTTGAGGCGTATGCGCTCTGTATGCAACTGTTGAAGTTGCCGCGGGGCCGGCGTGTTCTTTCGCTGGCTTGCGTGACACTCGGCGCGCGCTTGGATTACGCGCTCTTTTGTGACACTTATCCTTCCGTTCCACGCCGCCTCGATTTTCGACCAGCTACCGCAAGCTGAGTAAGGCGAAGCGGTCCAATAGGAGAAGCCGGCACCATCATTTTATTGCGATAGCAATTATATGGACACTTCTACCGGATTTCTGCCGTCGCCGTCGCCGTCGCCGTGAGGTTCCCTATAGATAAAATCTTCGCCGCGTGCCGTATGCCCGAGCGGAAGCGTGCGGGGACGCGCGCTATCACGGAGAGCGAACGCACTCAATCACCCACGCGCAAGCAAGGAAGCGGGAAGCCAGCGCCGGAGGGAGCGCGGGGGGGGGGGGGGGGCGCACTTCTACTCTGCCAACAACCGCGCTCGTCATTCGCTCGCCCGCACCGTCTCTTATCTTCACACGGCTCTGACCTTTATGCGCCGTGCATTCGCCGCTCAGTTTCCGTTGAAGCGATAGACCGCACGTACCTTCGCCCGCTGCGGCGTATGCTTGCTGGCAGCGTTTTGACAGTCGTTGTCTGCAGTCATTCAGTGTAATCTATTCGTGTTTGTTTGTGCGCGCTCACACCACGCTTGTTCATTCAGTTAGTAATAGTCGGGCCACATTTTCCAACGCACGCTACACATGCAATGCTGCCCGGATCAGCAGTGCAGCACTACAGGTGTGTCCCTTCGCACGCGCTGCCCACGGGAAGCGCTTCTCATCAACACCACCGTTTCACATGCGCCTTCTCGTGGTCATCGAGTCTCTCTTCATGTCGGTCTACTTACGCCGCAGCACACCTGCTTGCTTAATCAGCTCATGTTTACTACAGTTCATATTGCTACCAAAGCCGCTCACCTTACTTCGTATGACATTGCTGTGTTGCTATCGCATTCATTGCTTCGCCCTTAGGGCGAAACTGTG
Source organism: Dermacentor silvarum (assembly GCF_013339745.2). Lineage (NCBI taxonomy): Eukaryota > Metazoa > Arthropoda > Arachnida > Ixodida > Ixodidae > Dermacentor > Dermacentor silvarum. Next base: position 138,435,938 of record NC_051157.2, read on the forward strand.
ACATTTTTCATTCGGTTATCTATTTTCACTGTGCTGGCTCGGCCCCATCGAAACCCTCTCCACTAGAGCGTGCTCCTCGCCTCTTGTCACCCATTAGATAAGAAAAAAAATCAGAGCATATACACGAGGTCAATGATGATGATGGGGAGAAGCTCCGGAGGGATCATCGGTAAACCGTGAATACTCCGAGTAATTCGCCCAGTATATGATCAAGTAAACACGTGAGAAACAGTGTGTGTATATATACAATACGTTTTATTTTCTTAGACGCTTCTTCTTATATGCTTCGTTTGCGGAATCCCTTCATTACCACGGCTTTGTGGTCCCTGAAATGAAAGGATAACGGTTCTTCTATAGGTCTCAATGGGAAGTTAAAGACCAGATCTATGCAAGTCCCCCTGATTGTCGTGGGTTTCTTATAGTCTAAAGAGACACACGTGAGTCCATGTTTTGCTGCCATTTGTTGTATGAGCGATGCAGGCTTCTGCCTCTCGTTCTCGCAATGCGGGGTCTTCGCGCCGCCGCCGCGCTGCCTGTCGTGAAGCCACGGCCTCGCGGGCTCTCACCGCGGGATTCTGCCTACGAGCGCGCGCCGCCGCCGCCTTCCGTGCTCTCCGCTCCGCTGCCTTGTCTTCCATCCGGCGACTCCGAACGAAAGAGAAAGCGTGCCAAGAGCGAGCGCCTTTTATTATAACACCCCCTAGCAGTACACGTCGCACTGCATTGTATCGCGCCGCCGCCGCCTTCCGCGCTCTCCGCTCCGCTGCCTTGTCTTCCACCCGGCGACTCCGAGCGAAAGAGATAGCGCGCCAAGACCGAGCACCTTTTATTATAACACCCCTAGCGGTAACCCGTCGCACTACATTGTAGGTTTTCTCATCAACTATACGAAAAACTAGCGCCATCTAGTGACATTATATACACTTATATATAGAGAGATCGACACTTACGCCATCTAGTGAACACTTCATAAAACTACAGGTGGCTACATACTACATCGGAGGAAGGACAGACCCACGCCCTAAGGAGCTTCGCCCCTAAAACCGCTGAGTTTAGACAATGTCATTGGTTTTGAAAGCGAACAAAAGTGACTTCCTAGAAACGAGGAGAGTGTTTGATTGGGTTGTGTAGATAACGCTGCGGGTGACCGCCCGATTGGTTACTAACGTAAATTTGACGTCAGGAGTTTGGAATCATATTACGTTATAGCGCCCTTGGTTTGGCTTTGCTGGTTCTTAGCTTTGTCTTTGCTTTCGTTTGCTTAACTTGGTTTGGCTTGTCTGGTTCTGAGCCCAACGTAGCCTACCTCGAGTATGGGGACGATACTCAGGGTCGGCGGGCAGTCTTCTAAAGGCCACTTTATGGTCCGACGTAGCATTGACGCGCGAGCGCGCTCGGCACGGTGACGCCGCGCTAGCGAAAGCGCAGCATAGACGAGAAAACGATCGCCTGAAGGCGCTGCTGCGCTAAAGTCCCTTGATGCAGGAAAGTACCGCCACTCTTTGTACTCTGCCGCCGGCGCGCGACCTCCTCGCCTCCTCCTCGCCCCTCGCGAGTCCCCTCCGCGTAGCGTCAGACCATCTTGCGCTGGTTTTCCTGCACGATGATTGGTCTCCCTGCCGTTGCCCTTGGAAACGAGCGGAGTTTGCGTTTTGCTTTTGTTTTCCTTTTTCGTTCGCGCCATTTTGCGCCGTAGCTCGGTTGGCTCGGCGTATAGAGAAAGTCGCACGCTAACAATGCACGCTGTTTCGTGCACTGTCTGCTAGCGCTATGCCGTGCTGCTGCGCATATAAATGCAGCAAGAAGCGTGATGATGGTTATGCAGTTTTTACGATACCGCAAGGAAAGCGTCATGGCCTGCGCAAAAAGCAGTCGCTGCACAACAGTGGCCGAAATAACTTTCTTCCGACAAGGAACAGTATTGTTTGCGAGGTAAGGGGCCTTTCTTATTGCTCATATCAAAGCATCCCCTAATGCTGCATTTTATTCATTCTTCCGGCCTGCTCGTTAGCGTTTTTGTTGCGGCAATTTGTACGTTGCATAAAAATGGTGTTCTCCTCAGAATGCTGAATATTCTGCTGGGACTCCATCACCTCGAACGTCGTCAACTGTTATTTAATCGGACATGTGCAACATTATACATTCTGCTTTCCACTGAACAAATATACCCGAAGATACAGCCTCTCGATCGCACTTTAAGTGATTGTTACGATCCGTTGCCTGTTTTACTGAAAATCGGAATAGCAGCTTGTAGAGGAGCTATTTACAGCTTCAATGTGTGTGTCAGTCACTTAAATAGAATGAATGCAGGGCCTGAAAAAAATTAGTGGGAACTGTACCCGTGGTATTGCAGGTGATGAGCGCCAGCTAGTCCACATTTTAAGCCGAGACCCTTAGTTGGATATGTTTCAAGGTGAGCGTTTGAGGTACAGAAAGTAACGTGGCCTAATGAAGGCAGGAAGCGAGCTAAATCATGCCCAACCGTGTATAATAGATTATTAATGATTAGTAATGTAAATTCATGACTGATTAATGATTGGATTAAGGTGGTTTAAGGTCGATTAAGGTGGAATAAGGTTAAATAAAGAGGGCTAGGGTCGATTAAGGTGGATTAAGTTAGATTAGGGTGGATCAAGAAGTAATAAAGAGGATTACGGTGGAATAACATCGATTAACGTGCATGAAGGAGGAAGGAGGATTAAGATGAATTAAGGTCGATTAAAGTGTATTAAGGAGGATTAGGGTGGAATAAGGTCGAATACGGTGGATTAGGAGCATTAAGGTGTATTAAGGAGGATTAGGGTGGATTGAGGTGGATTAAGGTCTATTAAGGAGGATTACAGTGGATTAAGGTCTAGTAAGGTGCGTGAAAGTGGATTGAGGTGAATTACAGTAGATTTTACAAGACTCGCATTCGCGTCTCTTAGGCGATAGCTAAGACACCTGGTAATTTCTTTTTCAGTTATTGCATTTGCTTTGAACTGAGCGGCCATGCACGCGTGAGTGGGTGACGATTATTATTTGGTTTCCTCACGGATACAGGCAATGTGCCGAAGACAATCGCGCACCCTTGCTGTTGACTTCTAGGCGGAGGCCGGGAATCTTCGCTTTAATAGCGAATGCGTTACAGTCACCTTTCTTCGGTTTTCTTCTGTGGGTAAATCTTTTCCATCCATGTAACACGAGCCGATGTTATTGTATCAAGCGTTTTGATTAAGAAGGTTGAGCAATAAATAATGATTATGGTAATGATGTCGCAATGCAGGGAATATTATGTAGGCAATAATGTTTAGCACTGCGGCATATTAGCCACTTGTACTTGTATAAAGGATGTTTTATTCATCCTGCCTGAGTGATTAACTCTTCGATAAATGTTCTAGCTACATTTCACTGAAGACCAATTTGAGCCGCGCATATTACAAGAACTTGAAAAAAAGCTGAAGCCCAACGCTGTTCCAACAATTTTCTCCCACCGACCTGTCGTGAAGCACAGAAAGCCCCCTCGACAGCGGCATGAACCTTGAACTGACAGTAGTAAGTGATTGCTGCTGCTTGCTCCTTGTCCCGCCTCTAATAATTTCAGCAATAATGATCTCGGTCGCTTAACGACGCAGCCAACGACACTATGATCCTTTATGTAGAGCCTGTCGCCACCGCATGCTTGCCCGCAATCTAAAATGCGTCGGCAATAGGGCTCCCGCTAATCAAAATCACAATTTTACCTATCCTACTACATAACTTAACGGTATGTCGGTGTGAACTACCAAAATACTTTATCCAGAGGCGCTTCTTTTGCATGAAAATATAGAATTCCTTCTCCCATAGGTATACCGAGTATTTTTTAAGCTTCATTGACACCGACGCCTAAAGAAAAATCTGTAAATATATACCTCTTCTCAGCTTCTGTTATTGTGGGCGAGGACTGACTGCCGGTACCGCTTAATCGCACTGAAATTGCGCAACCGTCCTATTCAATGCAGGAACCACAGCACAAAAGCTACTTCCACATTGAGACAAACACATGGACGGACGATGCACTCGCCAGTAATTCATTATAAGGAGGCACGCTGAATATAATACCTGCGGTGCACATGCGCGCACATGCAAGAAAAAACTGCCAAACACAGAGCGATTTGCCGCAAGCAATACTAAATCACATGTACAAAATAAAGCAGCGTATCATGTGACAGAAAAAATAACTGGAGTATACAACTCGCTTTAAAGCTCATTTTACATCAGTGTGTGTCATTCATACGGCTTTAAGATGAAACCAACCTCCTCATAAACATTGCCTTCAGCATTCTCCATGCTGTTATCACCATTTTTCAAAATTTTCTACGCCACTGGGGCGCGCAACTGGCCCAAAATCATGCGCTTCCATCGAATTCTGCGGCCCGTCCGCGGGAGCCCAGGTGCAATAGCGTGCCATGCTCAGAGCGCTCAGCCGGCGGGAGAGGAGAATCGAGGAGGGAAGCGCGGCGGGGAGGACAGTGTCGCTACTTTCAAGTTATAAAAGGGCATTAGTTCAAGCGCGAGCTTCGCGAGCCGTCAGCTCCGGGTCCGCTTGCCGACATTGTCGTACTGCTGCAGCTTTTCGAGCCCTCAGCTCCCGGTCCGCATGCCGGCGTTGCCGTTTTGCTGCAGCTTCCCGCGCCCTAGACTCCGGATCCGCTTGTTGCCTGCGTCGCCATGCTGCAGCAGCTTTGCGAGCCCTCGACTCCGCTTGCAGTTGAGCCGCCACTCTCGGATTTTCATCCATAGCGGGCGCGCCGTTATCTGAAGCGACCGTTATCATCCATTGCTGAAGAGAGAGCGCGCGTCGGGAAAGAGTGCTTATATAGCCCTTGTGCACCGCAGCGCCCCTAGCGGACTCCATGCAAACCAGAGCTACGAACGACGGGGGAGAGACAAGGCTCGGCCCTAAGGAGCCTCGCCCGTAAAAACGTTGGGAGGCGAGAAGGTGGGTAGATTTCCGACGCTGCTCGACGAGTGTCCCATTATGATCTCGTCGAAAACATCCGAGCCGCCCCCAGAGGCACCGGCAACAGTCATCAACGCCGCGCGCGTGCGGTGCGAACGCGGGCAAAATGCCGACGGCGTCGAGAACAGTTTTGCGCGTTGCTGGTGTTGGTGCATGTCCAAGTTTATACAGCTGATAAAACTACTATCCGTACTCCGTATAGCTATCTACGAACTGAATTAAGAAGCGTTGTGTCAGCGCGCATAAGCAAACGTGAATAGATCACACTCGATGACCGCAGACAACCACTGTCAAAACGCAGGCAGCAAGCGCAGCCGCCGCAGTGAGCGAAGGTTCGTGCGGTCTATCGCTTCAACGGAAACTGAACGGCGAATACACAGCGCATACAAAGGTCAGAGCCGTGTGGAGATCGCTTTCAAGATACGGTGCGGGAGACCGCCGCAGCCGGCAAAGTAAAGCGCATTTGTTGGCAGAGTACAAGCTGCCCCCTCGCCAGTAGCGCACCCAGGATCTCTGCCAGGGGGGCAGGGGGGTTGACAGTTTGCCAATACTATTTAAACAGCACTAATTTCAATTTCTTCACGGCAAATTGTCAAAAATGCATTTTTGCGCAAGTTTGCGAGTGTGCAGACGATTGCGCATCTTACATCTTAGTTGCAGTACTCAAAGGCGCAAGGAAAGAAAAGTGGTTAAACAAAAGGGGGGGTTAACTCGGCCTCAGGAGGAGGGGTTGCCACCCCCGAAATCCCCCCCCCCCCCGTCGGTGCGCCAATGCCCCTCCCTCCCGCGCTGCCTTTCCACTTTCCTCCTTTTGCGTGCGAGAGAGAGATTACAGTTGGAAAGGGTGAAAGAATTGGTTAAAGCGCAGCGCGATACCTGTCTCTCAATAGAGGACACCTCAACCGCGCTGCACAGGGGGATGGGGACTGAAAGATAAGAGAAGGGAAAGAGGTCGCAGGCGCAGGAGCGGAAGCAGCAGCAGCATTATCTAAGGCGCCGCAGGCGCGTGGGGTTTACGTTGTACTCGCACGCTATCGGAGAGAGAACACGCCGCCCTGCAGCGCACGCCGTATGAGAGAAACACACACACAGACACACACACACACACACACACGCAGGCACGCACGCACACACACACACACACGCGCACACACACACACACACACACACACACACACACACACACACACACACACACACACACACACACACACACACACACACACACACACACACACACACACACACACACACACACAGAGGAAGGACGTAGTCGCCGAGAGACACCCGCCGGACCCCAACGCCAACGCAGCACCCCGGGCGGCCCCGAAAGAGCCGCCGCGTGCCCACAGGGGGGCCTACAGGCGGTCGCGTTCGCTCGCGTTGGAAGACCGCACTGCTCAGCTCGAACCTGACAGTACAGCTCTAGGCCGTCCAGCGAGCCGAGGAAGCCGCTTCGAGACAAGGTCTCGGAACCGCGTCCGCGGCGGGTGCCCAGACCCACTAAAAATACGCCGGACTCAAATCTTATCGATTTGATAATAAAGTTAAGTTCTTCTTCTTCAGCAGCAAATCACGTGGGCTGATTACTGCTTTAGAATGCTTTGAAAAAAATTACTTTCTACATAGAACGACTGGCAGTTGGGGAAGTGAAGGCGTATTCTTCATAAATATAATGTACAGAATAAGGAGGACCCAAAACAAGGAAAGACAAAGACGCCGTGCTCTCATGAGTAAAGAGACGTTCGTATCGGTGCAAGTGCCGGCGTTTATTATGAGGGAACTCCGTCAAATATCCACAAACATGAAAGGCGATTCAACCTCTAGTTGGCGTCGATCAAAAACATGTCTTCATTACCGAGTTAGGGTTGAGAATGTGGCGGAGTCACTGCGTACTTGACTCTATCGCGTCACCACTCGCGTGAGGGGAGTAGGAAGAGCGTCGGACTACTTAGATTTTGTGGCTGCACTACCTTCGGGATAGGCCCACATTTTAAGACTTCACATGCAGCCGGGAACGGCTTTACACCGCACTGCCTTCGGAGTGGCCTGGGGTATTTAGACTGCAGTATCTCTGGAACATATCCATGAAAGGGGCTAGAAACACAGATACCCGATAAGGAAAACTGGGGATATCTCGCCAAGAAATTGGCTTTTAAAAATATATACGAGGCACGTGCCGAGTCCCAGTGTTGCCAGGTTTGGCTATATATAGCGAAATTGGGCTACAGAAAAAAACTTTTGGCGCCGACTTCGACAAGTTGGCTATGTGGCTATATTTGGGCTACTCAAAAACTGCGACTTGGCTTTGTTTGGGCTATAAGTGGCACCCTAATAAACGCTACAGAGGGACTCCGATATAGTAGAAACAAGTCTCGAAGGCTATGTTTTAGCTGACTGAGCCGGCAGCGCGCGTGTGTGTGTGCACGAAATGCCCTCCGCTCCCTCTCCCCCTCCATTCTCTGCGCCGTTGTCTGAACCGGTGGCTGTGATTTTTGATGTACTTAAACTTACATCGTGCTTCACCGTGAGATAACCGATCCCCGGACATCGGGATCAGCCTGGGAGTATAGGGTTTTTCACAGTACACTGTACTAACATCGCTATGGTCAGAGAGCAAAAAATGGCACAGTTTCGCCCTAAGGGCGAAGCAATGAATGCGATAGCAACACAGCAATGTCATACGAAGTAAGGTGAGCGGCTTTGGTAGCAATATGAATTGTAGTAAACATGAGCTGATTAAGTAAGCAGGTGTGCTGCGGCGTAAGTAGACCGACACGAAGAGAGACTCGATGACCACGAGAAGGCGCGTGTGAAACGGTGGTGTTGATGAGAAGCGCTTCCCCTGGGCAGCGCGTGCAAAGGGACACACCTGTAGCGCTGCACTGCCGATCCGGGCAGCATTGCATATGTAGCGTGCGTTGGAAAATGTGGCCCGACTATTACTAACTGAATGAACAAGCGTGGTGTGAGCGCGCACAAACAAACACGAATAGATCACACTGAATGACTGCAGACAACGACTGTCAAAACGCTGCCAGCAAGAAAGCGGTGCGGTCTATCGCTTCAACGGAATCTGAGCGGCGAATGCACGGCGCATAAAGGTCAGAGCCGTGTGGAGATAAGAGACGGTGCGGACGAGCGACGAGCGCGGTTGTTGGCAGAGTAGAAGTGCGCCACTTAGCCCCCCCCCCCCCCCCCTCTCTCTCCGGCGCTGGCTTCCTGCTTCCTTGCTTGCGCGTGGGAGATTGAGTGCGTTCGCTCTCCGTGATAGCGCGACGCGTCCCCGCACGCTTCCGCTCCGGCATACGGCGCGCGGCGAAGATTTTATCTATAGGGTACCTCACGGCGATGACGACGGCCACGGCGACGCCGACGGCAGAAATCCGGTTGAAGTGTCCATATAATTGCTATCGCAATAAAAATAGGGTCGGGCGATCGTGGCGCCGACATGAAAGAAGCACGGGTAGATGATACGCTCCAGTGTGTTCACGGCTTCTTGGTGAACTATTGTCCCGGGCACAGCTTTCGACCTGCTTCACGTTTCTCACACTAAGCTTTACTGCCATTTTAGTTTTCCTGCGAGATGAGTTTTTGTTTGTGCTTACATTACAGGTTCATTTCCATAGGTGAGAATTAAGAGCGAATCCTCCTCGAAGAGGAGAATCGAACCATGGGGAAGTGGGCCAAGTATGCGAGAAAGTATGAAAAAGAATGGGAGCTAGACCTAGAGCCCAAAGTTTGTCCTGGTGCGTTTACTTATAGATGTTTTGCCCGTAACGTGTGCCGATGCATGTACTTATTGTGCTAATATCAAAACATGTTTGCCACGATGCCAGCACTGCGCCACGTCACATGAATCTCATCAGTGTGTTAGCTTTTATTTATTTATTTATTTATTAGTATACCCTCAAGACCCAGAGGGCGTTACAGAGGGGGTGGGTACAATGTAAAAAAAAGCAAAACAATAAAAGGAATTCACAGGAAAACAACAAGAATATTAGTTTGCAGCTACACCAGTAAGTGTTCAGTAACTGCTGACTTGAACAATGCTTGGTCCTCAGTGGCAGCGATGGAGGGGGGAAGGTGATTCCACTCTCTACTTGTCTTCGGAAGAAAAGAATGTAAAAAAAAGATTAGTGCGGCACAAAGGAACGGCTACTTTATTTGGGTGGTCAATACGTGATGAAAAGTAGGCAGGTTCTGAGATGAATTCCTGTCGAAGTACTTGATTATGAAAAAAAATTTTATGAAAAAGCAAGAGACGGGAAATCCTTCTTCTCATTACCAGGTCTGGAAGGTGAAGAGTGGATTTCATCAAGGGTACACTGGCAGTACGAGCATAATTATTGAGTATAAATCGAGCTGAACGGTTCTGGACCGATTCTAAGGTGTCAATTAGCGTTGATTGAGCGGGATCCCATACGGCTGAAGCGTACTCGAGCTTTGGACGGATTAATGTTTGATATAGCTGTAGTTTAAGGTGTGCTGGCGCTTGGCGAAAGTTTCGGCGAAGGTAACCAAGAGTACGACAAGCATTGTTAGTAATGTAGTTAATGTGAGAGTGCCATGATAAATCATTGGATATGTAAACACCAAGGTATTTGTAAGTACTAACCTGCTCCAATTTAGTTCCATTCAAGGTGTAGGTAAAAGGTTCAGAAGTGTTAGAAAGACGCGAGATTGCCATACTTTTACATTTATTTACGTTAAGAGTTATTAGCCATGTACTACACCAGTCAGAGACGCGATTAAGGTCGGCTTGAAGAAGGTAGTTATCGTTTTCGTTAGTTATTCTACGGTACAGGACACAGTCATCTGCAAACAGTTTTATGGATGACTTGATGTTACGCGTTAGCAGGTGAGGGGTCGCGCTGCTGGCTCGAGGACGGTGGTTGGATCCCAGGCCATGGCAGCCGCATTTCGATCGAGGCGAAATGTTTAAACACCCGTGTTCTTCGATTTATGTGCATGTTAAAGGACCCCAGGTGGTCAAAATTAATCCGAGTCCCCCACTGCTTCATGCCTCGGAATGATATCGTGGTTTTGGCACGTAAAACCCTAGTAATTATTATTAATAGCATATTAACGCGGTTTGCTTTTTGACAGTAACCGGTTTTCACAGGATTACCACTGTCATCAATTTGTTGTTTACCTTTGCTCTTTGTGAGCCGTCGCGGCTTTTGCCCTTTCGAGCGAGTTACGTTCGGGACATGCTCGTCGCCACAAACGACTGCGCGCTACTTACACTTGTGTGCCGTTTTGCGCAGCAACCATTTAAAGTTTCGCTTACACCGATGGAGAGAGCAAGTGACATCTGTTGTCTCTCACTTTTTTTAACCCATGTTCTTGGCATGCTGGAGACCTAAGAAGGCGGCCAGGTTGATGTAAACTGAAATTATATATAGTGTGTCCCAGGTAACCCGGGCCAATCTAATTAACGAGAAAACAAGATAGGACGATGAGACAAATAACGCGAGATATCATAGCGCGATACACTGGTTTTGGCTCATAAAAACGTGGGCGCTTCACCTTCGCAGACCGCTAGACAGCTGGTTTTTCTACGTCGTAGGCGGATGTCACGTGAGAGCTCAATGATTCTGAATATTATTTTGCGTCCACGTGAGCTAAAAAGCAGAGTTTGTAGTTAATATTACTGTATTTAACTAAAAATAATAACTTAGTACTATCTGTCATAAAATAAAAGCACTATGATTTCGCCTTCTGCAGCGATTCGCTGCAAGCGTGATGTCGACCGTCACAGCAGCAAGGACATTTCGTTACAACGGTTTTTGCATAAAAGGATTGCGTTGTTAAATGTGAAAATTTATATACAAATAAAACTCCAAATAAAATGGCTATATTTGGCTACGAAATATTTTGCTCTTTTTTGTGTTTGGCTACATTTGGGCTACAATTTCTCTAACTTTGCGCTACGCCGCCTCGTCTGACCCGGCAACACTGGTGCCGACATATCGCGCAGCCATGAACACGAAAAAGTTGATACATGTTGCAGACCTTACCAAGATTAACCACACAGTTGCACTCATTGTTGAAATACCTTTCTCTTCAGAGCATTCGATGACTAACTACGACACTGGTGACCTTATCACCCATTGTTTCCACATTGTTCGCTGTTTATTACAGCTCTAGCGTCAAAATAAATGTTTCTTAAGTATTGAGAGCGCTACGTCCTTGCATTTGCTGGCTTTGCGGCCCCACTCTGTTGCTCAGAGTTTACCGTGGGTGTTTCTCTGACCATGACTGTGGTCGCCGACGTTACACATGCGATGAATGTGTTCCTATTGCGATGTATTCTGTCGTTTCCGAAAGCTCCTGCGTTTAAAGATAGGAACGTGCTGGACTACTGGTCCGCACAGAGCAATAGTCACAATACGCACAGAATACGCTCAAAAAATTAAATTATGGGGTTTTACGTGCCAAAACCACGATCTGATTATGAGGCACGCCGTAGTGGGGGACTCCGGAAATTTGGACCACCTGGGGTTCCTTAACGTGCACCTAAATCTACGTACACGGGTGTTTTTCGCTTTCACCCCCATCGAAATGCGGCTGCTGTGGCCGGGATTCGATCCCGCGACCTCGTGCTCAGCGGCCCAACACCATAGCCACAGAGTGCCACGGCGGGTCAGAATACGCGCAATTGTTCTGGTCAGAGTAAAGGAAAACATGACATCGGAACAATCTATAAACAATGTTAGAAGTTTTTCGTACGCAGAAGTGTTCTAGGAAAGCGAAATTGCAATAAAGGCATAGGTGGAACGTGCAGGTATGAACATGCCTCGCAGATATGAAGTTTATCGCGGTTGCGAAAACTTTGCACAGAATAAAGTACCGGTGCTTAATGATGAAACAAGCATAAGTGAAGTTAAACAGAACGCTTCTTGGTGATACCGACGTTACAAAAAAAATTGTTTTGTAGGATGACAAAATTTAAGGGGATGACGCCATGAGAAAGAAACGAACTGTATGTATAGAAATTTTTAGCACGTAGTGTTCACACATTGCATTTCGCAGAACACGCCGAGAGCATCGTTGGAATGAGCTCATCGCAAGTATTTATTGCGCCTCGACATTTTCTGCTGACGTTACAGCTTTAGATCCTTTCACGTGAAGCACACACTGGACACCATGAGAGCACACACAGCGAAATGAAAGTCGAGCTGCAGGACAGTGAGATGCGGTGCAGTGCATCTCACTGCACTGCGACAGTGCAGGACGATGGCGCCATTTGTTTCTCGTAATGCGATACTGAATGTAGAGGTTTGCAGAACCAAAACATTCACCGATAATTTGCGTTATCGCCACAAGGTTTTTCTTTGCTGCCGAATCTTTGGGTGCACTTCTCAGGACGCATGAATCTGCGAGCGGGATAAACAGAAACCAACATACGCTCTGGTGTGCCGCTGTCCTGCCTACGATAATGCAATTAGTATTATTTGAGCACATGACGCACTTTTCGCTATGTCGGAATGTATCTAACCTTTTTTCTATGCATCTAACATTTTTCATGTATTTTTATTTGTATTAAGCTCTAGCCACTCCGTATGTGCCAGAATAGACAACTTTCGCCATTGGGTATGCGCAACAATATACAGTTAGAGCCACTAGATATTTGCGACTGGTCAGGTGCTACTGGATGTGTTGTCGAAGAGACAACTTGATCCATTGGGTATGTTCAAGTAGGCATGGCATGTACAACTAAGTATGTGAACATTCTTGGCCAATCCTCCCCTATGTTGTCCTTGGTGTCAATGTTTGTTGGCTTCTTATGATATTATTAATAAAAATCGGGCCTCTCGGTTCCCTTTCTTCTCGTTTAATACATAACGAGGGTCTCGAATTCGGCAACATTGATGCCTTCAGGTAGCATATGTGGATTTATTGACCAGTTTTCATCACCCAAAAAGATCACGTGCTCGTGACGCCTGCGGCAGAAAGGATGTTCCACATCCGCCCCTAGGTTTGTGAGTGGTGGCGCTGGCTAAAACTCCCAGGGTTAGCTCTAGTTGTAAAAACATAAATACCCCAGAAAGTCGGAGGTTATGACGCTCCAGGCACCTCTTGATCAGAACAAAAATTGGCCGCCATCCCGCCCTGCGGAAGTGAATGTCCAGCGAAGCTACATCAAACACCACACATGGTCGAGCATTGTATTCACGCTATTCTTCTGGTGTCTTTAATTTCCGTGGTCTACCAATGGCAGTCTTAGAATGAACTGAATGAGTTGCTAGACGGGTCTCCCTTTTCTGTTTACGCCACGAAATTTTCCGACCAACGAGAGGTATAGAGCTTCGTTGTAATAAGTCCAACCTCTACCTTCATCTCACCAGATTTCTTCGTCGTGTTTCGCTGTCACACTTAAGCAATGGCTCATACCCCCGTAAACACGGCCTCCCCGTTACGGCGACGGAAGTGAAACTCTACATTTGGATGATGAGTGGCAACGAGCAACGGCAACGACGAACGCGTGAACAGTGGCACAAGCGCGTTCGCGCGGTTGCGCCGAGGAGCGACAACGAGCCAGCTGTGGAAGAAGACGACGACGCTCGAGTCATTGCAGGTGATAATAGATTTTTTTAGGTCTACGCGCTCGGTCTACGCACGCAGCGATCTTCTGGAAACTAGCCTATAACAGCTCCGCTGTAAAACTTGTTCGTGCAACTGGGTAGGTGCTCGGATAGACAAGCAAAACAAGAGGGAGAAAGTGATGTAGTCGGCGATACAAAATTGAATAAGTACGCCACAGAGACGTGAAAAAGTCTCCATCAAAACCAGCCTAGTGTGGACAAAGAAGTGAAGTGAACAGAATGGGTCCAGACCATGCATTGAGAGAGGTGAGATGAGATACCGAGAAGTGAAGATAACGTCGGCAACATAAAATTATGGAAGTCGACTACCCAGAAGAAATAATTTGGCCATATGGTGCGTCGCTACATTGCTTGAATGCTAATCGCGTTTACGTCGGCAATTATCGTGAGTTAGGTTATTCCGGAACTTTTATTCCTCATGACCGCGTAATCGAATATTCGTGTGGCTGAGGTGTATTCATGAGGAAAGTAAGTGCGCCGAGAGCGTAGGTGGTGTGTTTGCGATTTAGGTGGAGTAGAAAAAGTGATTGTCGCCAACCCAAATACACATTGCAACCGCTTGGACCTTGTTGCTTTATTCTACGCTTTAAATACAGCTAACGTTGATTGGTGCTTTACTTATTAAATTACGAAAGACAGCACAAGCGCGCGCTTTCTGCATGCATCACGTGGCTACACATATTTGTGGGGGCCATTTTCGCCCGGCGGCTACAGTAGTCTGCCAATAAGCTCTGTGGAATGTAGATTTAAATGCTCCGCATGGGGTTCGGGCGTTTCGGTGACAGCGGTGTAGACGGAAACTGTGCTGTAATTTTAAGGTTCGAAACTCATAGGTCAAAAAACGCTTAAGTTTTCGACCGAGCATGACAAAGTGCTTGCATAGCGGATACAATACCAATCGTAGTGCCATGTACATTCCTAAGCGCAAGCTCTATTGCTTCAGTGAACAACAGCCTTTTTCTTTTCGATCCCTTTTATAGCCTGCCTTTCCTATCGTGCCGTTGTATCTACTTAACCCTGTAAGTGCCAGAAAATTTTCTTTAAATGCGTTCGGAAAATTACACTTCTTTTTATTACAAATCAGGATAGGAAATTGAAGATATTAAATATATATGATCATTGCCGCTTCATGTCAGAACTGTCGTCGTAGTCGGTGACATCAGAGTAACTGGATGTGTCCATAGCCGAGAAAACACTGCCTTTACAGTCAACGCCTTCATGCAGAAGCCCATCATCTTCGCTGCTTGATGACTCTATCAAATGAAAGCCGCGCTTTCGCAATAGGCACGGCAACACGCGAGTTGCAGCTGCCATTTTTAAGATTTCTACTGGACGAACCTAACGAGCGGAGTCAGAAGGCACCCTAGCGGGGGGGGGGGGGGGGAGCAAAGGAGGGGGATATTGCCAGAATGCCATGATGTATTGAAACAGCGCGGTCCGTTCTTGGCACTTAGAAAGGACGCCGAAACACGTGGAGGAGACAGACTCGTCCCCGGCACTTACAAGGCTAATTACTTGATCACCCTTACACTTTATGGCATCATCATCGAGGCAAATGCCTCGTGAGGCAATGTTGCTCTTTGCTCGTGAGCTGAAAGCCAAAATACCGTTACCAAGCGAGATGGCTTGTTTATCATTTTTTTACCTTTATATTTTATAAACAGTATGACGACGTAATGAAAGTTGCTCTTTGAGCGATACTGCGACAATGAGTCCTTGTGACGATGCACGGGGGTGTCACAAATGTCGCTGTATTTCAACTCCTACATCAGTGGCCACAATAGAATTATCTGTGGCCCTCCTATCCGACTTTCCACGTAACGCAGTCACTGCTTGCAAATGTCCACCTGGTCATTTCAGTTCTTGCTGTAGTTTCCAGCGCCTTGAGCCCCGCGAACACAAGCATAATTCCAGCGTCATAGCTACTAAAGTAGCACGGCATCACGCCCATGTTCACGTGGCTCCGGCACCAAGAAAAGCAGAGGTCTCATTCTTGACTCTTCTGATTCGGTACCTCCTGTGAACGAATAAATAAGTATCAAAGGCCATATCCACATAACTTTTCTTTGGTAAAATACGCTTGTCATAGACCACCTGCTTTCGCCGAGGTTATGTTAGCTTTCGCAATTCCTAGCCATTTCTACATTGTTTATATTGCTTAGGCTCGGGGTCCTCCAGGCAAACAGCTGTCGCGGACAGCTTGATGACACTCGGGGCCCGTACGAACCACCGCGATAGTACATACAGCGAACACAAAGCCATAAATATACGATCACACCAAGTATTTTGAAAACTTGCACACATTACACAACTTCACAAAAAAAAAAAACAAAAAAAACAACTCAGTTAGGGTAATTACAACATACGAAATTTACATATTCACTGGTGGTGCTACTTTTTAGATGTGGTCGAGCGTACGAAGATCTTTGTGAATATTGGGTCGATATTTTGTCAATATTGGGTCATTTTCTGCGGCACTCAAATATAGTCTAAGACCATATCTAGGATTTAAGTCCGGGGCCAATTGACAAAGTCCATTCGTAAAAGATGTTTAACATTATGAAGCAGCTAAAATATGTCCGTTATCATTGCTGACAAGAATAAATTCTTAAAGCACATCCTGTGTGCAAACTATATTGTCAGTGTTGGCCCGCATCTAGGCCATTTGTTTTAGCACTGCGCAGCTTACCGTAGTCTGAAAAATGTAGAACCTCACCAATGATGCAAATGGTGAGGTCATATATATTGGAGGTGAATTACTTTTTTAGAAAAACAATTATTTTGTTTACAGCAGTTGGAGCGATATACATGATTTCATTGATAAAGGCACAAATTGTTGCGTCTTTACGATTTTATATGCGATGTGCAATGGTAACCAATTTTTGTATCTGAATGTTAACATAGTTCCTCACAATTGAAAGAAATCAAGAGAAAACTTATAAAACAATCAGCTGTAGAAACCGACAAAGCAAGCGCAAGCCATATGTCTGTTTTCGCCATCAGGTAAATGAATTAACTATCGTATTTTCAAATCCAGCCAATTTCATGCGCAGCCTTATTGAATGTCCAGGATTTGCTTTAGGTGCAGAAGACAGCATGATAACACTAGTGGTTACAATACAATACTTATTATTATACTAACTTCGACGTGTTCAAAATGTAGCAGCAACTACAGCTTTAATCGGTAAGATAACAGTCATAACAAAAACCAACCGATGACGATGAAAAACCTTTCACTTCAAAAATGCATTATTAGAAAAAATGCAAATATACCAAACAAGGTAGGTGGAGCACCTGTGCACCTAGAAAGCAAACAACTTCTCCGCGCCGTATGAAACATAAGTGGTTTTCCGATTAACTAAAGAAAGCAGGAACTATACCGTTTAGTATATTACCATGTTCTTATATTTATAATGAACATGTTAACCAACAAATAAAATGCTGGAATAAAAGTAATCATAGGCAGAGTAGTTGAAGAAATTGAGTTTAGTTTGCTCTCTCCATTACCGCTGTGTGCACTGGGACCTTTGATGCTCCAAATGATCGTGGCTCAAACAATGACGTACGTACCACCAATCTATTTTTGAGTAGCCATGGGACAGGAAAATGATATGTTACGTGCTGCATGTGAATCTGCGAACTTACATTTGCCTTATGAGAGAGGTCTATCTCTTCGACTGGGTGTGACTGGGTGTGTCTGCTTACCTCGATTTCCCCAGCATGTACTTAACATTTGAATTGCTGCAACAAGCTTAAACGGATTATAAATATGGTCCTAAGGCTCAATGAAATCAATGTGAGAGAGATGCTGCCAAGGGGGCATTCCGATTCATGCTGTAGTTTAGTCAATTTTTCTTTCTGCTCGAAAGTGTTTCAAATTTCGTCACTTTCAGGGAATTCCTTTTACGTCCAGCATGAATTTAGTGACACATATTGTTATGTCGCAAGAACATTACCGTTACATGCATGACATACGGCTAGGTATCTACAAGGTAGTACTCGATCATTTACAAGTTCACTCTCGTCAAAGGAGATATTCATAAAAGAGAATTTGCTTACTCTCAATCAGCGCTAGTTCGCAGTTTTAAGCGCTAAAGACGCTCGCCATGAATGACTACCGTGCCGGTGACTGGCAAGCATTTCTGCGACCTCCTAATGTACTAACATACTCGATAAAACTGATAATTAGCTCAACAAACCATGTATTTTAAATGCAAGGTCAACAGGAACTCCAAAATAAGGTGCTGGATAGAAAGAACTTTTAAAAAGGCAGCATCACAAGTCAAGAAAAAATGCAATTACTCTTCAAAATCCAAATGATTAAGAAAGGTGTACTCAAATTTCACGAAGATGCAGGACCTCCGATGAAACCGTTTGATCAGTGTGAGTAGGCTGACTCGAACATGAAACTGTTCCTGGCTGCGCTATACGAGACTTGGAGATCTCGCGAATGCGATGTTGGTAGCGCCTAGCAATAGCTCGAAAAGTGCGGACGTGGACGCCCATGGTTACCTGCTTTTATGCGCTCCGGCTCGAGTGGACCCCAACTGCCCGCCGCCCCTTCGCGACTACACCACTCGAAGTTGTGCGCTGAAGCAAAAACGACCACCACACAGTCCACCCAACAGCTTGCGGATCGCGCAGAAGCCACGACAGATGGTGCAAGATAAGGCGACACCGATCGAGTGGGCCCTGATCGCAAGTCCACCGCGCTTGCATGGTCAGCGCCTGCAGAGGCCCGTTAATAACGCTTGGCTTCAACCCCGTGAGCTTGCAGTGCAAAGATAACGGTGCGTGCGTTTCTTTGTTTTGAGCAGACTGAACGAAGGCATAAAATCCGTTACTGAGGTGCTGTTTTTGCCATGCATATCAGCCACAATAAAATTTAAACGGTGGAACCGAAATCAAGTGTACATGGAACGTGCAGAGCACTATCGTTTATATTGTTACGGCTATATCCGCTTCGCTTCCGCTGCAACGTTTATGCGCGCATTCGTTCAATAAGTAATCGGGCTTCAGCGGCACAGTTCCTATGGCATGTGCAAAATAAGAAAAAAAAGTCTCTTTGTGTACTCCCAAACGAAAAACAACGCTGTTTTAAACGGTGTAAGATTCACGCAATGTTCGAGTTTGTAACAGAAGTGTCCATTAGCGCACCGTGGTTAACAAAATTGTTACAATAACATCCCATTTAACTTTGAAGCGTCATTACATAATGTATTAAAAAGCGGTATTGTAATTAAAAATATTTGATGCAGGTCAGTTGGAAACCATACGCCTGTTTGATGCTCTGGAATAAAAAAAGTTTTTTCGTGTTGAGCTTATCAGCTCAACAAGAAAAACTGACATCGACAATGTTCCCATTTAGCTCGTACATTTACTTTTGCGCCATGATACTCCATTATGTGCTTTGTTTCGTTTGTTTAGACTTGCTAGGTGTGCGTCCGTTGAGCTGCCTGCCTCTGACAAGAAGTACAAAACAAGTTTTTTTTTTTTTTAGCTGCACCAAATTTTAAAAAATTGCCTGTGGCAGGTAGCAGAATTCTATTCCTTGAGCTAAATTACTCGATGAGGCGGTCCATTACTTCAGGTTTTTTGAAGTTGTTGAAGTCTGAAGTTTACCTGCAGCGCGAAAGAAATCAAGCGCACATTTTCAGCAGTACATTAGGAGGCCATAAAGAAGAACTGTCCGGGGACCTTCTGTTTCACAATGCACACCAGATAATGGTATACACAGCACCAGGATGCATCCAACAAGCCCTTACACATCGCAGAATGTTATATACATACAAAATCACAAGCTAAAACAATAAATGAAAGGACTGTGCTCATAAAAAAGGTCACTTCATCATAAGCTAACAGAGGCATAAAGACGAAACACAAAAGACGAACGTGTACGCTTAAAATCAACATAAACACCAAGAGTCATGAAAGTTATGCATTTTATAAATTGCTACAGATGCAACACACGCGTCCACAAAAAAAAACAAGAAAAGAAATAGGAAATTCGTTAGAAAAAGAAAACTGAAAAGAAAGAACAATCACAGAGAAAGCGGCTCGTCTAACAACTTTATTTTTAATTTTAGTTTAAAGGAGTACAAAGAAGTACAAAGAAATCTTAATGTCTGTAAGAATTGCGTTCCATTCCAAACAGTTATACCACCGAATCTGAGGGTAAACTTTCAATAATATGATGTGATTTGGAATAAAAGGAGGTTATTCCATTCAGAAGACCTAGTGTTGTATGAATTAACAATATGACGCACAAAAAGGACATCCGTAGGTATGTCAAGATGAAGGACGCGAAACAATGAGAAGTGGTAACTTATATTGAAATAAGTCACGAAGCGGTAGATTACGAGGAAGTTGGCAAATAGGCGGAGAATTACAGCGCAGCTGTCTAAATGACATGAGTTTCATTGCTTGGTTTTGAAGGCGTTCTAAACGCTTGAAGTGAGTAGGCTATATGTTGCTCCATGTAGACAAACGGTATGTTAAATTACTACCTGTATACATGTAGGCATGATATAACAAAGTAGGAATATGTGGCGCAAAGTTTGCACCTGTTTTGATGCGAACAATAATACCGAATGAAACTTTGTGCAGTAATGAACTGACATGACAGTGGTATTTTAAGTGTTTGTCAAGGGTAACACCAAGAAATTTCAGATTTCCAGATATTGGCAGTCTATAATTATTGAAAGAAATCGTTATGGGATTTACTATTAATTTTTGTAGACTATGGAACAGGAAAACGTTGTTTTAACTGGATTTTTACGCAGTTGGTTTAATGTACACCACGCGTGGATGTTGGAGTGGTCAGTATTGAGTGTCTCTTGCCGTGCAGTTAGGGTGGGGCGGTTTGGTGAGATGAGTATAATGTGGTATCGTCGGCAAATAATAAGTAGTCTAACTTGTTCAGTGCATTAGGTAAGTCATTTGTGAATAATAAGAAAAGCAACGGACCTAAGATAAAGCCCTGAGCAACATCATCAGTAATTAAGTTATTGGTAGAGTACTGATCATTTACACAGAAAACTATGTAACGATTAGACAAGTAGCAGCGGAAAAGTTTGAGAGCAGTAACGCCTAATCGCTCTAGGTAATTTAATAAATGCAATGATTTAGTATATCAAACGCCTTTGTACGGTCGATTAATATAGCCCCTACAATGAGTCCCCGTTCAATGGCTCGCCTAATTTCGTCAGTGTGGTGAACTAGCGCTAATTCAATTGAATAGCCATGCCTGAACCCGAACTGAAGGAGTATGATAAGCCTAAACTTATTTAGGTAGTTGATTAGCGAATAAAGATAAGTTTTTCAATACCCTTGCTAAAAATGGCAATATACAAATGGTACACTAATTATTATTATCTTTAGATGGGGGAATACTCTGGTTGTAATTTGCGCCCATCGGCGGCCTCTTCCCTGATAGGCGGCATATATTTTCTGCGGGCTCCCCGCTGATGAGCAAGGATGTCCTTGGAACTTAAATTAACGTGATTTTGTGAGGGATAGTGCGAAAGGTTTGGATCAGAAGAGGACACCGTCGCTCAAAGTGGTCACTAAATGCGTTAGCAGCATCACTATCTTGGGTGTATTTATGATCATTGAGGACAATTTTTCTGAGGCCTGGATCAGACAAGTTCATAATAGGAAACTGTCTAATTAATTTCCAGTTACGCCTGGTATCATTTCCGTTCTCGAGTATTTTGTTTTGGTAGTAATTTCGTTCAGCACGCCTGAGAATGGCAGAAGGAATGTTTGAATAGGTAGGGAAGCGATTCTTCAAATTTATGGTAAAGGGATGCGATTTTACTTTCTTGTGAATCTTATTTTTTTCTTGTTATGGAACGCCACATGGCTTCTGTGCTCCAAGGATTTCTTTGAGTAGAATACCAACGGGTGACTTGTGAATAAGTAGTACACTGATCAATGCATTTAGTAATTTTGGAATGCAACATAGAAAATACATTCTCAGGACAACTTTCATTATTTACGTCATCCCAGTTTGGGGTCTGAACATTATGAACAAACTGTATTTTATTGAATGAAGATTTAACGTTGTTTTACAGAATAGCTAACTGTTTCCTGAACCTACGCAGGGGTAATGATCAGTGATAGAATAATCGATTACTCCAGAAGAGCAATCGGAATCAGAACCGAATGAAGAAAAGATGCGATTAAACAGCGTGGAAGAGCCTGAAAAATCGTGCCTAGTTGCAATCTAAATTAGGGAAAAAACGTCATAGCTAAGTAGACAAGTTACATAGTCAGGGCAAGACTGGCGTTGAAATCGAGAATATTGCTACAAGCGTGTTCTATTTGGTCGTTTGAACGAGGCGCGCGGCCGCAATCACTCGAGCAAAGGGAGGAATAACGAACTGGGCACGCGCTGTGAATCCAACCGGTCAGCACTGCAACCACTGCTGTAAATATATTCTGTAAATAGTTTCTCGTTTGGCTGACTCGTGCTTCGCATAACATTGTGGTGGAGGTGGAACGTTCCCCGTCCTTGCCAGGGAGCTTCGAAGCGGCCGCGCCGTCTTCTCAGCCATGGCTTCCGATGGAAACAGGCAATCGCCACCTACACCTTTGGCGCCAACCACAGCGTACGTTACGGTTCCCAGTCTTCGTGATCCTGGAACATTCTCCGGCCAAAATGGCGTTGACGTCGACGACTGGCTGAGCAAGTATGAGCGTGTTAGGTAAAGCCACCACTGGAACCCTACCATCATACTTGCCAATGTGCCATTTTATCTAGACGGGACACCGTGTGTCTGGTTTCACACCCATGAGGCCAAGCTCTCCAGCTGGGACATTTTCAAAGAGAGGCTTCGAGACCTATTTGGCAACCCGTCAGGTCGCCAACAGGCTGCGCGAAAAGAGCTTGCCACCCGTGTCCAGTCGTCGTCCTAATCGTATGTCTCCTACATACAGGAAGTGCTCACATTTTGCCAGAATGTCGACGAGCACATGACCGAGGCTGACAAGGTGAGCCATATCCTAAAAGGAATCGCGGATAACGCCTTAAATTTGCTCGTCTATAGCGACGTTTCTACTGTCGAAGCCATCGCCAAAGAATGCCGCCGCTTCGAGGTAGCCAAAAGCCGCCGCGTCGTCCCGCAGTTTTCCCGGCTTCCAAACACACCTGCCACATCCTCTCGCTCCGATATTACCGCCACACGACCATTTCAAAAGAGCGTCACGCGTATCGTTCGCCGAGAGTTTGAAGCGGCCGAATCCGACACCACTTTACCCACGACCACTTGACGGTACCTTTGATCAAGCGCCGCCAACCACTTCCGTTATTGAAGCAGTTGTGCGGCAAGAAATTGCAGACCTTGGCATCCCTACCGCCTGCTCTGTCTCCCGATCTGATTCGGGACCCATTCCCATGGCCACAACCTGCAATGACCGGTATTTCGCTCCCAGACCACGCAATCCTTCTGAATGGCGAACCCCAGACGTTAAACCGATATGCTTCCGCTGCCACCAAGTTGGTCATGTATCCCGCCACTGCCGCCATGTCCAATATGGCAGCATTCTCCCTGGATGCCGCCATACTGGAGCTCATTCCCTCCTTCTCCGCCATAAGCCAACGCTCGCCGTTATTCACCTTGCCGTCTGTACCCTCCTTCTGATGCCCCTTACAGCCGCTCCTTCGTGCGATCGCCGTTGCCTCAACGCCGTCGCTCCCCATCACCCCAACCTCGCCGCTCTTCCTCGCCAACCCACCGGACGGAAAACTAGGCCATGCGCATCACGTTCGTCCTGTCCAACTTATCTGTTGACGCTCCTAACGAACACGAAACTAATTGAAGTAGGCGTAGATGGTGTTCCTTTGACGGCATTGGTTGATACTGGAGCCCAAGTATCCTCAATGAGCGCTAACCTATGTCGTCGTCTCAAATATAGTTCTTACGCCCGCCACCATTCGAGCCGTACGCGTCGCTGATGGCGCCACTGTTGCCGTCAGTGGTATGTGCACTGCTCGCATAGGAATTGCTGGCAGCCAAGTTCCAGTCCTGTTCACCGTACTGACCAGTCGCCCTCATGACCTAATCTTCGGGCTCGACTTTATGACGACGCATTCTGCACTCTTCGACTGTTCCACCGGTACGCTGTGCCTCGAGCTTCCTCTTCTTTCAGACATTCGCCCCTAACAACCAAACAACCTTTGCACTACAGCGTTTGTTCGCTTACCTCCAAAAGCCTTAACCTTCGTCGAACTGGCCTCAACGGCTACCGTGCCTGATGGCGACTATGTCGTCGCACCTATTCTTGATGTCCTCCTGGCACGCGATATCTCTGTGCCACACTCCGTCGTAACCCCTGCCGCTAATAGGATGTGCCTCCCCGTTATCAATTTTGGTTTGACGAAGCACGTGTTACCTGAAGGCATTGGCCACGCTCTGGTCAGTGACAAAAAATCACGTCACTGCTTTTGCAGTCGACGCGTCTCCAAATACTCCTGCTTACCCGCAGGATGCCATGAACCTCGACGGCACATTACGTCTCATGGTCGCTCCGAACCTCGCACCTGCTCAATCAGCAGCCCTATATCGCCTTTTGCATTGCTATCGCGACATTTGACATTGACAATCGACCACTGGGTCAGACGATCCTTGTTTAGCATCGGATAAGCTCTGGTGATACTGTTCCCATTCACCGCCGACCGTATCGCGTGTCCACGGCAGAGCGGCAAGTTACTCAGCAGGAAGTAAACAAGATGCTCGCCAAAGGCATTGTTAAGCCCTCGTCGAGTCCTTGGGCGTCGCCGGTCGTGCTTGTCAAAAAGAAAGATGGCACGTGGCGTTTCTGCGTTGATTACCGCCACCTAAACCGAATCACTAAACAGAACGTTTACACTTTACCACGAATCGACGACACTCTTGATTGTCTTCACGGCGCCAAATACTTTTCGTCCATAGACCTTCAATCTGATTATTGGCAGATTTCCGTAGATGAGCAAGACCCAGAAAAGACCGCTTTCGTCACTCCAGATGGCCTCTACCAAGTCAAGGTTATGCCGTTCGGTCTATGCAATGCCCCTATCACGTTCGAACGGATGATGGACTCTCTGCTTCAAGGTTTCAAATGGTCAACATGCCTTTGTTACCTCGACGACGTCCTTGTGTTTCTCGTACATTTGAGACGCACCTTGAGTGCGTCGCAGCTATCCTTGACGTCTTCCGCAAGGCTGGGCTCCAATTAAACTCATCGAAGTACCACTTCGGGCGCCGACAGATTACAGTGCTAGGCCATCTCGTCGATGCTTCCGGAGTACAACCCGACCCGGAGAAGGTTCGAGCTGTAACGGATTTTCCTGTACCTCAGTATGTCAAATACGTCTGGAGCTTTGTAGGGCTCTGTTATTATTTCAGATGGTTCGTGAAAGATTTCGCAGCAATCGCTCGACCACTCCCTGAACTTTTGAAGACGTGCCTTTTACGTGGGGTTCCCCTCAGGCTGCCGCGTTTTCACGACTTATCACGATTCTCACCAATCCACCTGTCTTGGCGCACTTTGACCCGTCCGCACCTACAAAGGTCTGAGCCGATGCCATTGGGTATGGGATCGGCGCCGTGTTAGCGCAACGCCAACATAGACACGACCGCGTTATAGCCTACGCTAGCCGGCTCCTGACAACTGCAGAGCGCAACTATTCGATTACAGAGTCCCAATGTCTTGCTCTCGTCTGGGTTGTTTCAAAGTTCCGCCCATATTTATATGGCGAGCCCTTCTCCGTAATCAGAGACCCTCATGCGCTCTGTTGGCTTTCGTCGCTCAAGGATCCTACTGGCCGGCTCGGTCGTTGGGCCCTCATACTACAAGAATATACTAACACAGTGACTTACAAGTCGGGACACCAACACCAGGACGCAGACTGCCTCTCTCGCTACCCAGTCGAAGGCCCGACCGCTACGTCTGCTACTGATATCGACGCCTGCGTTCTCTTTGTTTTCCAACTGCTCCATGTCGCCGACGAGCAGCGCCGTGACCTGTCCTTGCGTATCATCATTGAACCGCCTGGAATCGTCACTTGCCGACCAGTGCCCTTCGCTTATTCATACTTTAAGATGGCGTACTCTACCGCCAGAACGTTCACCCCGACGGCCCAGCATTACCAGAGGCGTACCAACTATTTCTCGAGTGGGGGGGGGGAGGGGGGGCATACCGCTGATCTCACTCTCTCTCTCTCTCTCCATATATATATATATATATATATATATATATTGAAATGAGGTTTATTGATGCAAGCGTAGATGTAGATCCTTCGGATATACTGACACAGAACCACAGAACGGGCGGCTAAACAGTTACGTCGGGCAGCGCTCTTAGCGGTCACTTCGGCGTCGTCTTTTGCGGAGCGATCAGATGCTGCTACTGCTGGTGGTGTGCATCATCTGCAGAGCATGTTGCACGTATGCTTCATCACAATCACCCCCGGGAGAAAAAGCAGCCATCCTGGCGGCTCAAACAGTAGTGATCACGAGCGGCTCACGGTAAAGCTTAAGGCGATCGACGTGAACAATGTCACGTCCGCGACAACGGAGGTCAGAGGGGGGTGTCAGTGGTTCAATTAGGTAATTCACCGCAGACGTGCGCTGAACAATGCGATAAGGTCCATCGAAGCGGGGAAGAAATTTTGAAGAGAGGCCAGGAGCATGCGCAGGTACTGACAGCCAGACGAGGTCGCCGGGAGAGAAGACAGGTTGCTCACAGAGAGCGTCATGAAGCCTTTTCTGGCACTGTTGCGCAGCGGTGGTGAAGTGGCGCGCTAACTTGCGACACTCCTCGGCATGACGTGCTGCAGTCGAAACGGGCACACACTCAGAAGCATCGGGCTGGTAGGGTAGCAGGGTGTCCACGGTGTGGGATGGGTGACGGCCGTAGAGCTTTTTAAAAAGTAGGGAG
Source organism: Dermacentor silvarum (assembly GCF_013339745.2). Classification (NCBI taxonomy): domain Eukaryota; kingdom Metazoa; phylum Arthropoda; class Arachnida; order Ixodida; family Ixodidae; genus Dermacentor; species Dermacentor silvarum. The sequence goes on from NC_051157.2 coordinate 138,462,452, forward strand.
AAAATCCAGTGGTAGTCTGGGTTGCAGTGTTGTAGGCGAACGTAATAAATGGTAGGATAAGTTCCCAATCTGTGTGGTCAGATGCGACGTACATGGCCAGCATGTCACCCAGGGTGCGGTTGAAACGTTCCGTGAGTCCATTCGTCTGGGGGTGGTAGGCGGTGGTTGTCCTATGAATAACGTGGCACTGAGCCAGAAGAGCTTCGACAACCTCAGACAAAAGAGAGGTTTAGCTTGTCCGGTAATCGGGTAGAAGCGGGCGGTCGGGGCGTTGGGGCGTGTTAGCGGAACCGTAAAAGTGAGTGGCCTGTATGGTGCTGTCACCTGGTGGCGGAGAGCTTAAACTGGCAAAAACAGCTAATATTGCAGTAACCAAGCGTATTCTACTTCGCTGCTGGTGTAAATTTTCGGCAGTGGCGTAATCGTGTTGCTGCCGAAAATTTACCTCAGCAGCGAAGTAGAATACACTTGGTTACTGCAATATTAGCTGTTTTTGTCAGTTTGAGCTCTGCGCCACCAGGTGACAGCACCATACAGGCCGCTCACTTTTACGGTTCCGCTAACACGCCCCAACGCCCCGACCGCCCGCTTCTACCCGATTACCGGACAAGCTAAAACTCTCTAAAAAGACGCGCCCTCTGTCGCTGAGAAGTTCACGAGGTGGGCCGTGACGGAGGATGAAACAGCGGAGCAGGAAGGAGGCGACGTCGCGCGCAGTGGCGGCAGGTAGTGCCGCAGTTTCAGCATATCGCGTAAGATGGTCGACGGCGACGATGATCCAGCGGTTACCGGCTGGTGTCATAGGAAGCGTACCATAGAGATCAATGCCCACTCGACCAAATGGTCGGGCGGGACAGGGAAGGGGCTGCAAAGCTCCAGCTGAACGGCAAGGCGCAGATTTCCGACGTTGGCAGTCCGTACATGAGCGAACGAATTTGCGGACGTATGTAAACATTCCTGGCCAGTAGTAGCGCTGACGAAGTTGTTCATATGTTTTGAAGACTCCAGCGTGGGCGCACTGCGGGTCAACGTGAAAGTATGCGCAGATAGTGGAACGCAGACTGCGCGGTATGACGAGTAGCCATTTACGGCCGTCAGATGCGTAGTTGCGTCGGTGCAGAAGGTCGTCACGAATGGTGAAGTGAACAGCTTGGCAGCGAAGTGCGCGAGAGGCTGGCAGCGTAGACGTGTCAGAAAGTAGGTCGAGGAGGGCCGCTATCCAGGGGTCGAGGCGCTGCTCTGAATCAATTCTGTCGATGGTGAGAGGCGAGACGATGGGTGTTAGTGTTGACAGGCAACTAAGGCCGGTAGGCAGAGGAGACCGTGACAGAGCATCAGCATCTGAGTGCTTGCGGCCAGAGCGGTAGACGACGTTGATATCGAACTCTTGAAGTCGAAGAGCCCATCGGGCAAGGCGGCCACATGGGTCCTTCAAATTTGATAGCCAACAAAGGGCGTGATGGTCTGTGACGACGTCAAACTGGCGGCCGTACAAGTAAGGGCGGAACTTGCTAAGGGCCCATACGATGGCTAAGCATTCTTTTTCAGTTACAGTATAGTTGGTCTCCGCTTTGGTGAGGGTACGGCTGGCATAAGCAACAACGTATTCAGGGTGTCCGAGTTTTCGTTGTGCTAGCACGGCGCCGAGACCTATTCCGCTGGCGTCTGTGTGTACCTCCGTCGAAGCTTCAGGATCGAAGTGACGCAGAATAGGACGTGAAGCGAGAAGACGGCGTAAAGTAGTGAGCGCTTCGTCGCAGGCTGGAGACCATGATGACAGGTCGCCGGAGCTATCCAGAAGCTGTGTCAGAGGGCGTATTATAGACGCGAAGTTGCGAATGAAACGTCGAAAGTAGGAACATAAGCCGACGAAACTGCGAAGTTCTTTGAGATTTGTCGGTCTGGTAAAGTCAGTAACGGCACGCAATTTCGCGGGATGAGGTTGGACGCCGTGCTTAGACACGACGTGGCCAAGAATGGTTAACTTTCGAGCGGCAAAGTGGCATTTTTTGAGATTAAGTTGGAGCCCAGCGTTGGTAAGACACGTCAGAACGCACCTGAGGCGGTGAAGATGTGTCGTAAAATCCGGAGCGAAGACGACAATATCGTCGAGGTAACACAGACACGTTTGCCATTTCAATCCACGCAAAACAGTGTCCATCATTCGCTCGAACGTTGCGGGCGCATTACAGATGCCAAAGGGCATCACGTTGAACTCATAAAGTCCATCAGGGGTAACAAATGCAGTTTTGGGCTTGTCAGCGGCGGCCATGGGAACCTGCCAATACCCTGATCGCAAGTCGAGTGAAGAGAAGAATTCAGACCCCTGTAAACAGTCAAGGGCATCATCTATTCTCGGTAGAGGGTACACGTCCTTGCGGGTGATCTTATTTAGGCGGCGAAAGTCAACACAGTAGCGGATAGAGTCATCCTTCTTCTTAACGAGAACGACCGGCGAGGCCCAGGGACTGTGGGAGGGCTGAACAATGTTGCGGCGAAGCATGTCGTCGACATGCTCACTAATCACACGGCGCTCCGTAGGTGACACACGGTATGGTCGTTGCCGCAGTGGTGAATGTGAGCCCGTGTCGATGCTGGTGCGTGACAGTGGACGTGCGTCCAAGGGAAGGCTGAATAGCGTCGAAAGAAGATCGAAAATGGTACAGGACGGCGATAAGCTCCGAACGCTGCTCTGGTGTAAGGCCGTCAGCGATGGATGGGCTCAAGATGTCGATGCAAGACTTGTCGGAAGCAGAAAGAGTGCAGATGTCAGTAACGTCGTCGCGAGAAGTAGCATCGGGTACGTCGACGATGTGCAGGGACTGAATGGCTTGGACATGGCCGAGACACTGGCCACGGAGCAATGTGAGCGGAGCGGACAAAAGGTTGCATACGAAAATATGGCTGAAACCAGCCGAAAAATCGATGGTCGCGAAGGGAAGCAGTACAGTATTTTTGGCGATGAATGTCTCAGAAGGGGCGAACAAAACAGTGGCGTCAGAGATGCTTCCACAGGACACAGGTAAAACAACAGCGGCGTGCGGAGGAATGTCAGTCTCCTCAGCGACCACTAATTTAGGGGGATGTTCGGGAGAATCGTCGGAATGGAGATCGCACAAGGTAGAAAGTTAGACTTCGGCCCGCTCGCAGTCGATGATGGCTTTGTGTCGTGAGAGGAAATCCCATCCAAGAATGACGTCGTGAGAGCAGGACGGCAGCACAATGAACTCAATAATGTACATCATGTGCTCAATTACAACTCGGGCCGTACAAGCTGCTAACGGCTGAACATGCTGCGCTGTTGCGGTACGGAGGGCTACACCAGCAACTGGCGTCGTCACTTTCCGGACGGAGCGACAGAGTCTTTCATTTATTACACAAACAGCGGCCCCAGTGTCCACAAGGGCAAGAGTTGATACTCCCTCAACAGAAACAGCAAGTACATTCGGCGGAGAATTGTGAGGACTTGGACGCTGTGACGGCGACGCAGTTCTTGCCTCATGAACTGCGGCGTTTAGTTTTCCTCTTCTGAAGGCATGGGACGACAACGCATTGGGGAGAGAGAGCGCCGACGTGGTGACGGAGATCGTCGGTCGAAGGACGCATGACGATCAGGAACTCTTGGAGGTGATCCTGGAGTGTAGCGGAGCGGTGGCTGGTCGGCATAGCGAGTCGTCGGTTCATAGCCATATGAGACGGCCAAAGGCATGCGGCGGCGACAGTAGCGAGCGATATGTCCGGGGCGGCCACAGGCAAAGCAAATTGGTTTGTCGTCAGGAGTACGCCAAGGGTTTGCGGCCATGGGGCCAGCGCAAGGGGAGCGGGGTGGAGTCTGCGCGCGCAGTGGTTGACGCGGTGTGAAAGCAGGGTGCGTTCGAGGACGTGTGACGACGTCGGCGTACTTGAGAGGAGCAGCTACCGGATGCGACTGAGAGGACACTGGCACAGCGTCGGCAATTTCTGCTTCGATCGCCTGCCGAATAGCGGGTGACAGGTAAGGAGCAGGACGGGGCTGGGGCTGTTGCTGAGCAAACTGCAGCAGTGAGAGCTGCCGAGCTACTTCCTCGCGTATGAACGCCTGGAGCTGTGGCATCAGTGTTGACTGGTCCGAGTGGACGGCCAGGCCTGCGAGGCTGTCGTCGTTAGTAACCAGGCGACGAGTCAAGGCCCGCTGTTTCCGGAGTTCATCGTAGCTCAGACACAGTTTGATGAGTTCCGCTACGCTGGTCGGGTTTTTTGCAAGAAGCATCTGAAAGACGTCATCGTCAATGCCTTTCATGATGTGCTTGATTCTGTCAGATTCGGGCATCGAGGCATTGACGCGCTTCGAGAGGTCGAGAACGTCCTCAATGTAGCTTGTGAACGACTCGCCCGTTTGCTGGGCGCGCTGGCGCAAACGCTGTTCAGCGCGCAACTGGCGCACGGCGGGGCGTCCGAACACATCTATGAGGGCGGCCTTGAATGCAGACCAGGTGGAAAAATCTTTCTCATGGTTTTTAAACCACAGATGAGCCATATGTGAAAGGTATAAGAGGACATTGTTCAGTTTAGCGGTTTCATCCCATCGGTTGCGGACGCTTACCCTATCGTATGTCGATAGCCAGTCCTCCACATCACTGTCGTCAGTGCCGCTGAAGACCACCGGATCCCTCAGGTAAGGCACCCCGGAGCAAATGACGGGTGGAGGGGGCGTGGAAGGAGGGGCCGTGGATAGCGGGGCCGTGGATGGCGGGGCCGTGGATGGCAGGGCCGTGGATGGCAGGGCCGTGGATGGCAGGGCCGTGGATGGCAGGGCCGTGGATGGCAGGGCCGTGGATGGCAGAGCCGTGGAAGGTGGGGGCGTGGTTGCGTCTTCGGGCATAGCGGGACGAAGCGTACGGGAGTGGAGTTCCACGATGGAAGCTTGGCAGGTCGTACCCCGCACCTTCCACCAATTGAAATGAGGTTTATTGATGCAAGCGTAGATGTAGATCCTTCGGATATACTGACACAGAACCACAGAACGGGCGGCTAAACAGTTACGTCGGGCAGCGCTCTTAGCGGTCACTTCGGCGTCGTCTTTTGCGGAGCGATCACGATGCTGCTACTGCTGGTGGTGTGCATCATCTGCAGAGCATGTTGCACGTCTTCTTCATCACAATATATATATATATATATATATATATATATATATATTCAATTACTATTATAATCAGTGACAAAGCCTGGAAATGCATCAGGTATTTATATCTGTAACAATAGACTTATTTCTCAATAACACATGGTGAACCATCGAGGCCGGAAAATTTATTTGAATTTGCAGTTATTTCTTGTCGCTATAAAATTTATATGTGATGCAGGGACAAAAGGCATTGAGTGCCCAGAAGTCCCTGATCCAACGCAGTAGCAGCAGTGCAGCTGACAAAAAATACACATTTGCTGCAGTCAATTTTACTAATTGGTGTTTAAGTCTACAGCATACATGTATCGCTAGTTAGTGTAATAGTACTCTCGAGGTTATACAGAACGAAGTACAATCAACATAAAATACTCTCAATACTAAAAAAAGACGGCAGAGGTGTGCGAACTTGGTGAATGACAACCCGATTTCTAGTGAAGCTGTTTTTTTTCGAACAGTTGCACTAAATGTTTCAGTTTCCTGTAATTACATCGCATACTTTGAAAAGTTACCCGTATATTAGTGTTCCGTTTTAAACCTTGTCCCCGTGTAATGCTTTGAAACACTTCTTGCTGGAAACTTAAAAAAACAGTAATTCATTAATACACATCTTACTTCGTCAGAAAATTTCATTATCCCCAGATTTAAATAAGATGTCTTGTTTAGCTCACCGAGGACACCGGAGAAGCAACCTATACGCATCCCGTATGGTGCACGGGAACAAATGGGAAAACAACGGTTTAGTAATTATCTGCAACACTTGCATTTAAACCAGGAAAGTGACATTTTCGCAACGCACTGCGCTTGAAGTTCTCCCTGTTTTCATGGTATTTCAAGTCCATATCTCATGTAATTGTTTTGGGAGTCGGGGAAAGCGGCGGTATGCCACCCTGGAATACTTCAATATGTAACTTTCTACAAAGGCTTGCAATGAACGTATACAGAAAAAACATTTATCGCTCGTCACTCAGGGCCACGCTGCTCAACTCAGAACTCCAAGACCAACTTTGGGCCGTCCAGCGAGCCATGGATGCCGTGCCGTGCGGGAGCAACAGCTACCAGTGGCCATCTAGACGGTCCTAGGCCCGGGCCTCCGAATCGCCGGATTTTAAATAAAGTTATGTCACTCACTCACTCGTCACTCAGGATATTGTTTCGTACTTCGAATAAATATTAACACCATGTCCCGCATAGTTTACTGAGGATACCGGGATCAACAACTAAATGCCGTGTATAAAGCACAAAAACTGGGGGAAAGCGAGTATTCAGTAGCGGTTTTTCGAGTACGTAAGTAATCACCGCAGTTCAAATATTCGAAACACGTCACAATAAGGTGGTCTTCATTCCTTCAAAATGTAAAATATCTGCTGTTCTTGCTCTTGCCGGGAAACAAGTAGTAGGGTAGCCCTTATTCATAAACGGCAGGAAAATGACATTGATGAAAGCAGAAGTGACACAGGCCTTTGGAAAAAAAAATCAGTTAAGTGTTCTATTGGCACTGAAATGGCTCTGCACGTTCGACCGAGGTTACTTTTCCGAACATACCACCTCGCAGACCCTCATGTAATGTCCCGTTCTGGGACCTTTGAGGTATCATGAATAAATGAACTTGCATATAAAACCCTAATCCGTTCTAAACTAGAGTATGCCAGTGCTATCTATGACAACCACAAGGTTAATATGATGAATTCCCTTGAATCGGTTCAGAACCGTGCTGCCAGGCTCATTTTCTCTGACTACTCCTATAATAAAAGTGTCTCAGCCTTAAAATCCCGGTTGTGTCTTCCGTCGCTCACCTCCCGCCGCAAAAGTGCTCGTCTTTTTATTTTTTTATTTTTAGGTTCTTTCATTCGCTGCCCACAGGTAACCAAATCATCATTCCAGCGCATTGTTTCTCCCACCATACGCATCCAAATGTTGTGTATCTACCACGCGCCCATTCCACCACGTATCAGCGTTATTTTTTTCAGCACACAGCCCGAGAATGGAACAGCCTTCCTTCTGACATCGCCCTCATCACCGACATTTTCCGTTTAAAAGCTGGTACTGATGACCGTCTTTTAAGTCACGCCACCTAACCTGTCCCGCCATTTTTTCCGTGCCCACCCCTCATGTAATGTCCTGTTCTGGGAGCTTTGAGGTATCATAAATAAATAAATAAATAAATAAATAAATAAATAAATAAATAAATAAATAAATAAATATACGATAAGTCGTGATTACACAAAGCAATTCGGTAGTTACACCTGTAAGTGGTTTGATTAGATTTTTGATGGTGATAAGATATGTACTTATACTGCAACGCTACGTAGACTATCTCTGGACGGAGATTCAATAGTTTCAGCATTTGATAATCCAACCATTTCATGCAGTAAGGCATACCCATCGTTGGGCGCGGCTGATAAAAATACTTCATCCGGACCTTTCCCCTCGCGAAGGTTAAATATATCAAGGCGATTGTTTTGTTTTTTCAAGTGTGGTTAGGCGGTAATTTGTTACTGTGGGAACTGTCCAGCGCCAGGACTTCTGCGCAATGCAAGCGTGTATGGCGAATCTCGCGCGTCGCCCGCTACAGCGCGTCACGAGGAGGCACAATACTCGCTGCCCAAACCGGGGATACATAGTAAAGAAAAGCATTATTAACGTCTATTAAGAAGTAAAATTTAGCTTCAGTTGTAGTTTTGTTGGACTTTCCAGTCTGTAGCCGAAAGTGCCCGCTTTCGAAAGTGGGGGGGGGGGGGGAAATGGCATGCTTTGCCCCCCCCCCCGCACACACACTTTTGACAGCGGGGGGGGGGGGGGGGCAAGTGCCCCCTCTGCCCCCCCCCCGATAGATACGCCTATGAGCATTACTCCTTGTGATCCCTAAATACCTTTGCTCGGCTTTTCTCCACGAACTTCACGACCTCCCCACTGCCGGCCACCTCGGTGTGTCACGTACCTACGGCCGGGTCCGCCGACGCTTCTTTTTTCACCAGGGCTTGCTCGCTCTGTTCGAAGATAGGTAGCAGCGTGTGAGAAATGCCAGCGACGCAAGACACCATCGACGCTCCCTGCCGGGTACCTTGAACCACTCGACATTCCCGCGGAGCCATTGTTTCAGGTTGGTTTGGATTTACTTGGTGCTTTACTTGGTCGGTACTGGGTCCAATACTCTTTTCTCTCTTGCTTAACGATTATCCTAGATCACTCAGATTTTCTCATTCTATCTTGTACGCGGATGATACAGCTCTAATAATTCCACGACAGTAACTACAGGAAGCAGAAGAAATCGCTCAAAGTGAGCAGCAGAATACTTCTTTAGCATGGTTTGAAACTAACAAACTCATTTTAAACTCCAAAAAGATCAAGTATGTCGTATTTGCTTCTAACCGAAAAAATACTCCCACTAAGTGCAACTTGTACCTCGGAAACACACAAATTCCGCAAATTAGTAGTTATACATATCTAGGAATAAGTCTCGACTCGTCTATACACTGGGCTCTCATATTCAACAAGTAACTAAAAAATTGTTTTTGGTTGTTATACTATAATAAAGGCGCGGAAATATTTCCACCATCAAAAATTACGCCTCATTTATTTCAGCATTTTTCACTGCCATTTAACATATTGCATCGAATCTTGGGGTCTCACCTACGCCTCGTACATTGATCCTTTAATCAAAATTCAGAAACGTGCGGTGAGAATAATTGCATCGGTCACTAAGGACGCGCCCTCTGCACAACTTTTTGCACAGTTAAATATAATGCCACTTATCCAAGCTCGGGACTATAACACAGCTATACTAATACACAGAATACTAACCACGAACAAGCCAGATTTCTCATCTATATTTATCAGACCTACAAGGGACACTAGACAAGCTGAGCATAATAAATTCAACTTACCGAAAGCTCATAATGTATACGGTCAACGTTCCCTATCATTTGTCGGTGCAAAAATCTGGAATGAAATACCCAGCTTAATAAGAAAATTTTCAAATGATGTTCCATCATTAAAACATCACTTTAAAGTGTGCATATATGATTACCTACTTTTGCTTTTTGCTTTGAATTGCATTTTATGCTAACGATTATGGTATGGATCCAAGACTAGCCACATAGGCTAAGGGTCCAGATGATACTTTCAACCATTTTGTAGTATATTATGCTTGAATAGATTTCTTTCTTCTTCTTCTTTTCCTCTATGTACCTCTGGGAACAGGTGGATCGCTAAGGCCACGGATTACGCCACGTGCTACGCCATCACCCGAGCGCTTCCTACAAGCTGCGCCATAGATGTTGCCGATTTTCTTCTACGCGACGTGATTTTATTACATGGAGCTCCGCGACAACTTCTCACAGACCGTGGCCAGACATTCCTGTCAAAAGTTATCGCGGACATCCTGCAGTCCTGTGCCACGAGGCACAAGCTATCCGCATCATACCATCCAGAAGCAAATGGCCTCACGGAGCGTCTGAATCGCACTCTCACAGACATGCTCGCGAAGTACGTCACTTCAAACCACAGTGACTGGGACCTGGCTCGACCGTTTGTCACGTTTGCGTATCCTTCCTCGCACCACGACCCAGATTACCTTCTGTTCGGCCGAGAACCAGCACGGCCCCCCTCCACGCGGCACCGATCACTGAATATGCACTTGAAGCCATCGCCTGCGCTGCCCACGCAAGGGAAATTGCCCATGACCGCCTTCTTAACTCCCAAGAGACTCAGAGGCGTTTGTACCGACGTTACTAGAAGCAACTCAGTTTCGCGGCTCCGCATATTGGCCAGCGCAAGCATACGGGCCACGCGGTGTTCGCGCGAACTAACGGCGCTGCGGTCGAGTCTGGTTACCGGTTGGCCGCATCGGCTGCTGCTGCAGCGGCGCGGCAGCTTGGTATTGCACACGCGTTCGCTCGTCTGCGTCGATTCATTGCTCCACTGAAAAGCTATACTGCCTTCGTAATTAGAGTTCATTGTTGTCACTATGAGTGACAGCTTCGCAAGCGCAGTATGAATCCTAAGGGCGACGTGATCGAACGCTTCGATTCCAAAGACTGTGCTACACTGCGAAGCTACGCCGACATCAATTGTGACTGGATGTGCTCGCCGCATAAGACAGTTTATAATCGATTATGTTGGAGGGGGATAAAAGCAGGAGAGCTAATGAGGGAAGACGCAAGAAAAAATAGAAAACTACCAGATACTGCGAAAAAGCTTTAAAAATGTCACAGTTTCGCCCTAAGGGCGAAGCAATGAATGCGATAGCAACACAGCAATGTCATACGAAGTAAGGTGAGCGGCTTTGGTAGCAATGTGAATTGTAGTAAACATGAGCTGATTAAGTAAGCAGGTGTGCTGCGCCGTAAGTAGACCGACATGAAGAGAGACTCGATGACCACGAGAAGGCGCTTGTGGAACGGTGGTGTTGATGAGAAGCGCTTCCCGTGGGCAGCGCGTGCGAAGGGACACACCTGTAGCGCTGCACTGCCGATCCGGGCAGCATTGCATGTGTAGCGTGCGTTGGAAAATGTGGCCCGACTATTACTAACTGAATGAACAAGCGTGGTGTGAGCGCGCACAAACAAACATGAATAGATCACACTGAATGACTGCAGACAACGACTGTGAAAACGCTGGCAGCAAGCATACGCCGCCGCGGGCGAAGGTACGTGCGGTCTATCGCTTCAACGGAAACTGAGCGGCGAATGCACGGCGCATAAAGGTCAGAGCCGTGTGGAGATAAGAGACGGTGCGGACGAGCGACGAGCGCAGTTGTTGGCAGAGTCCCCCCCCCTCCCCCCTCCCTCCGGCGCTGGCTTCCTGCTTCCTTGCTTGCGCGTGGGAGATGAGTGCGTTGGCTCTCCGTGATAGCGCGCGTCCCCGCACGCTTCCGCTCGGGCATACGGCGCGCGGTGAAGATTTTACCTATAGGGAACCTGACGGCGACGGCGACGACGACGGCGACGCCGACGGCAGAAATCCGGTTGAAGTGTCCATATAATTGCTCTCGCAATAAAATTATTGTTCATTCGGCTATCTGCAAATGGAGAGTACCCTTACTTCCTATACAGGTTGTCCCAACTATAACGCACCACTATCTTAAAATATGCAAATGCCACGGTGCTGGACAGGACCAAGGTAATGTTGTTTGCCGTCGCTTGGAGATGCTCAGATTATTTTTTTTTTGCGTTCTGCCTAAATACATAATTATTGTCAATTGATAATGAACTTCTCAAATATTATAATTAGATTAAAAGTGTCAATGAGAAGATTGTAGAGCGGCATGAAAAAATCAGAATACAGATTTCTGTTGCTCAATGCGTGCCACATAAAAGTGTTTTACCGAGCGTTAATGAAGCCCGCGAATAAACGCAAAATTTCCGCGCGACTGGCCGCTCGAGGCACTTTGGGTATATTCGCGGGCTTCTTTAATGCTCGGAAAAACACTTTTATGTGGCACGCATTGAGCAACAGAAATCTGTATTCTGATTTTTTCATGCCGCTCTACAATCTTCTCATTGACACTTTTAATCTAATTATAATATTTGAGAAGTTCATTATCAATTGACAATAATTATGTAATTAGGCAGAATGAAAAAAACTGATTATCTGGAAGCGACGGCAGACAAATTACCTTGCTTCTGTCCATCTACGTGGCATTTGCATATTTTTAAATTTTGGTGCATGAAAGTCGGGACACCCTGTATAAGCTATGCATTTCCTTGGAGAAAGTTAGTCGTATTGCGCGCTGGCCCACCCCCAAAATTAAGTTGGCCCCCGTCCAAATTTGGAATTGACTCACCCCCAAATTTCATTTGGCTCACACCTACTATAAGCTCCCCCATGCATTTTCTATGGAGCCCTGTGTATCCCTACAGGTATTCCCTCTGATCAATTTTTTTCATTGTTAATTTCTTATCTCTTATAAAGCTACCAATCATCTACATTTATATTATAATGAATTGTCCATTTAAGTTCGCAAATTACGCATTTTTCTGCAGGTACAAGGCATTACACTTCGCGCTTGACGGACCTGTGCTACTCGCCAAAGAATGTTTACGCATTAAAGGTAGCGCTTAGCTGACGACTTGTGGCCACTTGTCCAACCCGGTGCAAAATAGGTCAGCATATCGCATGCTCGACAAAAGCCTGCAGCTTCCCGCCTCCGTAGACCAGCATGAGCACTCAAACCTCCGAACGAACTTCTGCAGGACGTAACAAATGTGCATCACCAAAACAACCACACGGGACGCAGCCGCAACAAGGAAAGTGCGCAACCGGAAGCGCTGCCGGTAGCGCGACTCGATCGCAGCGCCGTTAGTTCTCGCGACCGCCGCGCAGCCCATGTTTTCAGCGGAGCTGTGAAACTGAGTTACTCCTGTTAACGTTGGTTCGTACGACCGGCGACACCAAGACTTGCACTTCCCGCCTGCTTCTTTGGTGCTTCTGTGGTCTCCGTCCCGTCAGGTCGGCCTGTCAGAAAAACTGCTGTCTCGCTACACAGGCTCACACCGAGTGCTTTGTGCCCTGACTCACGACACCTACGAAGTCACCCCTAACGCCCCTTCTGCTTCCCAGTCCAGTGATATCGTGCACGTTACACGACGGAAGCAGTATCACCCTCCCAGTGATGACATTTAGACGCTCCGGGACGTCGCTTCTGTCGCCGGGAGATTATGGTACATGCGTGTTGTATTTGGTCGTTTGAACGAGGCGCGCGGGCGCCATCACTCGAGCAATGAGGAGGAAGAACGAACTGGGCTCGCGCTGTGAATCCAACCGGTCAGCGCTGCAACCGCTGCTGTAAATATAATCTGTAATACCTTCTCGTTCAATTGACTTGTCCTTCGCGTAACAATATTAATATTTATGTATCCGCAAATTATTATGTTTTTATTTTCATTCGTTAACGCATGTAATATATCTTCAAAGTGAGAATCCAATTCCTGATATGAGATTGACGGTACGCGATATATAGCACCGACTATGGTACTGCTATTGGCTGGCAGAGATTGCGGTCAACATCTTAGCCAGACGGATTCGCACATCAAGTCCCAAAAAGCAAGATCGAACGTAGGGCAAGGATGATCTGATGTAAACAGCCGAACCGCCGGTGCGGCTGTCCGCCGGTCGCGGAAGTACGATTATTCATTTCAGATTTTCTGACAGACCATACAAATTGCCATCAGCTGATGCTAGCCAGGTCTCCTATAAGCATATCAGAGAAAAAGTGTGGTAAAGCATGGCAAGAAAGTTCAATAGATCTTCATGATACTTGCGTAAATTACGAATGTTGCAGTGAAGGAAAGAGAAAGAAGGTGATTTATGTTGCAACAAAGATTTCACTTGCTGACAAGGAAATATAACACATGAAAGACAAAAAAAGCATATGTGATTACTGTAAAAAGTGCTTCTATGATAACTGAATGATCGCCAGATTCATCACGCCATTGATATGATTGCTGCGGCTCCTGTCTCATTTCCTAGCTTTAATCGACTGGTGTGGACCCACTGGAACGGGAATGTCCCCAAACTCTAATAAATTAAACTTTCGACAGTTTGTCATACTATAGTTTGTCGCGAACTTCAAGAAGATCGCCGCTTCCCATCTTCGTTATACTTTATAGCCTCGGTCGATTGCGTCCGTGAGACATTTTGCTAGAAGAAATATTGAGATCTTTCGGACTTTCTTAGGATCGTGCTGACTGTGTGCAACGTGGTACTTAGGAAAAAACTGTTTGGGTTGCATAAAAAAGTGAATGTTTCATTGCTGCGCCTCCTCTTCAGGGAGCTATAAAGTAGTTGGGGACAAGCGTTTGCCATATAACCTTGGAAAATTCGGTGGTGATGGTAGCCACACACCTACGAGCCCAAAAAGAGACGCTACAAGGTTGGAAGAATACCTGCAGACGCCAGCCATGAATCGCCGCTATAAACTATTATAAAATACCCAAGTTTGGATAACTTTAACCCTTTCCGCCCAGAAATTTGGACGTGAGAAGTGAAAAGAAGACAGGGAAGATGAAAAGGCGAGACAGAAGGAAACAAGATTGAATGACAGAAAAATGTGACTTCCGATTTCCTGCAGGTGGGTCAGTCTCGAGGTGCCATCTATATGTGAAGCAGAGGTCAAAGAGTTGTGTCGCCTCCACCGGGAGTGTTAAAGGTCCAAACATCCGACATCGGCTCAACCCCCAAGATTCCCCTTTCCCCAGACACGGCTCAGGCCCACACGGCTAAACGCTGGAGGGTTCAACCCTGATGTGCTGGAGTACGTGTTATCGCTACACACCGAGAACCTACTAAGGCAGACGCCCCTGCGGGGAACACGGCGCAGTCATCACCCTGAGGTCCAAGCCGATAACGCCATCTTAAAGCTGTGTGAGATCGCTTCATTGTAACCGAGTCACAAGGCCTTGAGTTTGCTTGAAGATCAAGTCAGCATCCCGCCTCGTTCCAGTGACACCATTTCCGTAGGCACCCAAACACCAGCAAACGTAGAAGGCGTTGTCGAGTGTGACCAACATCTACTACTAGACCGCGAAATTTGCGTCGCAAAAGGAATCGCTCGACTGCATTTAGGAAAAGCGAAAGTAATGCGGACAAACTTCAACCAGTAGTACAAACACCTCAGCAAGGGCACGAAGATCGCATAAATCGAGGAAATTTGGAAACCAGTAATACGTTTGTCCTCTCGGATTCTGCCACCTCTACCTCGACGGCCATATTTATATGGACACTAAAGGGAAAACTGATTTCTTCTGTATCAGTAGATTACCATTCCACAGTACCAAAAACACCACTCTTACCGCGAGAAACCGCTTGGTAAGCCAGAAAGGAACGAAAAACACAGAGGCGAGTGGCGACGCCACCTTGAAGTTCCCTGCCTAGCTCACCGTGACGTCATAGACTTTGACAGCGTCTTGTAGGTCCCAGTTAATTCTTTAGTGGTAAAGATGGACTACGTTGTGTTCTAAAGGAGCCCAAGACTGAATATGGCAAGTTTCGCGAACTTTTACTCAGCCAATATGGCCCAAATACGAAAAATAACTTTAGAAGTTGTGACGTCACACTGAAGTGCCGACGTTGGGGTTCCCGCGCAAAATTAAAAAAAATTAACTTTGAGTTTGATCTTCTCTTCTAATAATTGACCTATCGCAGTGTAATTAAGGACAGCAGAGTTTCTCAAGAATACTTTATCAGTCTAAGTTGATTGATTGTTTTGCTTTAGTGTCCCTTTAACGAACCGGCCTTCGACATCAATCCAAGTCTCCCCAATGAGTAAGCAGCAACAGCTGAAAAGTCTTCATCGACGATAGAAAGACTGCTTCTCGATGCCATCTAGGATTCGACAAACACCAGATGGCAAGCATCGCATAATAACCGAAGAATGCGCTCGGCCCCTCCCCTTCAGAGCCCATACCGAGCTTCGATGTGGAAACGAGAGGCCACAAAACAACAAGTCGATGAAATTCTACACGTTGAAATCATCCAGCTTTCGAAGAGCCCGGGGACGCCTCATGTAGTCTTGGTGATCAAAAAGGGCGGAACCCTCAGTTTCTACGTGGATTATTGTCAGCTTAACAACGTCGTCTATCCACTCCCATGGATAGAGGAGGCATTGGACTGGCTATGCAACGCTAAGTATTTCTCATCGATGGATGGCTACTGGCAAATATAAGTCGACGAGAGGTATCGGGAGAAGACCACCTTCATCACGCCCGACGGTCTCTACGAGTTCAAAGTCATGTCATTCGAAGTGCTCGGCACCTGCAAAGTTTCAGAGCATGATGGACAGGGTGGTGACAAGGTTGAAGTGGGGAACCTGTCACGTCTACCTGGATGGCGTCGCTGTCTTCGCCGGGAATTTCGACGATCACTTAAGGCAGCTTGGGACAGTGCTAGAGGCCGTCAAGTCACTAGGGCTCACTCTGAATGCAGAAAAGTGTCGCTTCGATGAGCTTCTGTTCCTAGGTCACGTCATCAGCAAATATGGAGTCCCTCTTTATCCACAGAAGAGATTTGCGATCGCTAACTTTCCATAGCACACCGACCAGAAGGGAGTTCGCTGATTCTTTGGCCTGCGTGCCTCTTACAAGCACTTCGTCAAATACTTTTCACGTGAGTTGCACTTCGATCTTCGGAGAGACATCCCGTGTGTCGAGTAAGCTCCTAAACCACACTTTGCAGTGTGGAGAACATGGTTTACATCATGGATCCTGGACCTCGCAGTGGTGTGACGTAATGCTACCGCACGTCTCTTGCATTTACCGTTAAACTTCCATAAACGTTCTTCCCTCCCCATGTGTAGGGTAGCCAACCGGGCACGCCCACGGTTCACCTCGCTGCCTTTCCCTCTTCCGTTCTCTGTCCTTTTCCTTATGATGCTGTGCTTTCTCTAGTAGATGGCCCGCCTCATCTCTCCTATAGAGAAGTACGAAGTGAAAGAAACCTAGCAGGGCTAGTCGCGGGCAGATCTCCTCGGATATGTGATGCATCGAATTAAAAATCACATTTTGTATCTAAACTCAAATGACAGCGATATAGGCGAAGTTGGTTACGGTAGCTTGTCGTTTTGAACTAACTACGCTCTTTACGCATCACTTTCGTCTTTTGCATGGTAGTGAACTGGAGAAAAAGACAAGAGGATTACATGCTTTGCCGAATTGAAACATTCGGAAGCATAGCCCACTGTTCGATGGTTGGACGTGTGTCCAGAGCCCACGATACGAACCACCTTCAAGTCGGTATTAGCGCACAAAGGAGGAACTCAGATGCTTTTTCAAGTTAATAAGCTTTTAATTATCATATTGTAATGAAGAAGAAGACCACAAGGACAAGGCCTGCCAGATCGTCTGTTAAATGCCTGCAGTGCAACCGGTGGGCCAGCCGGATCACCAGTGCTTAGCACGCCGTTCGGGCAACCAGCTGTTCCTGCTCTGCGTCACCTGCCTTCTCGGTTACGAACAGACGCTACCATCTGAACTGTTCCATACACCCCTTTACAATTGGTGGAATGTGCTGGGTATTCAAGCACATATACACCCTGGAACTCCGGTCTCGGACTCTGCTTCCCATCATGCCTAACTCTCCCCAGCCGACGTTGCCGCCACCCTCTGTTGGCTGCTCTGGCGCGCTCCCACACCGTCATCCAGTGGTTTTCAGCGGTACGGATGAGCAGGACTTCAATGACTGGTTGTCTACCTACGAACGGGTGAGCTTGCACAATCGATGGGATGATACAGCCAAGTTAAATAGCGTCATCTACTACCTTGCGGAAGTGGCTCACCTGTGGTTTAAAAATAACGAAGCCGACTTTCAGTCCTGGTCCGCGTTCAAGACCAGTTTCGCTGAAGTTTTTGGTCTCCCCGCCGTCCACAAGTTGGGCGCCGAGGAGCGGTTACAAGAGCGAGCGAAACAACCCGGTGAAACATTCACCTGTTATATCGAAGAGGTTCTCGACCTATGCAAACGTGTGAATGCTTCTATGCCCGAAAATGACAAAATAAAATAAATTTTTAAGGGCATCGCCGATGACATTTTCCAAATGTTGATCGCCAAAACTCCGCGCACCGTAGCAGAGCTCAGAAACTTGTGCCGAAGCTACGACGAGTTGAGGAGGCAGCGCGATTTGACCAGGCGCCCCTCAGTGGCTGACGAGGCCCTCTCTTCCATGACTTCTCTGATCACTCCCCCATGCTCACACAAATCCAAGCTTTCGTGCGGGAGGAAGTTGCACGTCAGCTTTCTCTACTACCCATCGCTTAGCTACCCCAACAGCAGCCGCTGCCGCAACAGCCTCCTACACAGCTCGCCCCGGCGGGTTATTGAAGACCAAGTTGCTGAGGCTCTACCAATGCAGCATCAGCAGTACCCTGTCGCCGCGCCGCTTACTTACGCATCCGTCGCCGCGCAGCCTCCTCGTCAACCACTCGTTGCGCTACATCCACGGCCGCTACCACCCGTTCATCATACCGTTCATCGACCTGCGCCTGCCTTTGCTAATCCTTGGTGCACGCAAGACAACAGACCCATATGTTATGCCTGCGGTATTCCCGGCCATGTTGCATGACTGTGCCACCGCCGCATGCTGCACTCTGATGCCTTTGTTCAGTCGCCTCCCTACGCCGACGTGCAACCTTTCCATGACACTTATTTTAGTCAGCAGTCGAACAGGCCACCAGCCGAGCACCCGGTCCTTACACGTCGTTCACCTTGCCCGCGTCGCCGCTCGTTGTCCTCCATGCGTCGGCGCCCTTCGCCCACGCAAGAAGAAAACTAAGCGCCGCAGTTCAGGAGGCAGGAACTGCATCGCCATCGATCTGTACAAGTCCTCCATTGTCGCCTTCGAACGTTGTCGACCTTACTGTTGACGGCGTCCCTACCATTGCACTAATTGATACTGGAGCAGCCGTGTCTGTCCTAAACGAACGCCTCTCTCGCGCTTTACAAAAAGTTGCCACGCCACTTTCTGTGTTTTCTCTTCGCACAGCAAGCGCCCAGGCAGTTCAGCCTTCAGCAGCATGCACAGTTAGAGTTGTTATCCAGGGCGATCTCTATATTGTGGATTTTGTGGTTCTTTAGTCCTGCTCTCACGACGCGACACTTGGGTGGGACTTTCTTTCGCAAGATAATGCCGTCATCAACTGTACGCGTGCTGAAGTTGAATTATCGCCTCTGTGTGACGTGCCCCTCGTCGGCGCCACTTCTCTTCCCGCTAAGCTAGTCCTTCAGGAAGACATCGCCATACCGCCGTACTCGTCTGCCATTGTTCCCGTCTTCTGTGGCGCTGTCTCTGAAGGCGCTGTCCTCTTCACTCCTTCGGAACTCTTCATAACCCGCAAAGATGTTTCCCTCCCTTTCGCCACGCTTGATATTTTAGCCGGTTTCAGCTCCATCGTTGTCTGCAAACCGCTTCCTACAGACCTGAAGGCTCTTTGCGGCGAAGCACTTGGCCGTGTTCAGCCTCTTGATGACATGTTCATTACCGACGTGCCGGATGCTTCGTATGCAGAGCTCACTGACTTCTGTGCACTGTCCACTTCTGCTCCGCCATCACCTGACTTATTCACACCTTTCATTGCCGATGACCTAACTTCCGAGCAGCGCTCCCAGGTTCTTCACCTGCTTGCCCTGTTCCGTTCTTCTTTTGATGTCGCTGAGCCTACTCTGGATCGGACGTCAACCGTCAGCCACCACATCGACACTGGCTCCAACGCGCCATTGCGGCAGCGCCCCTACCGCGTCTCAGCCAAGGAGCGTCAGGTGATCAGTGAGCATGTCGACGACATGCTTTAGCGAGGCGTCATTTGACCTTCCAATAGCCCGTGGGCATCACCGGTGGTTCTCGTCACAAAAAACATGGTTCCATTCGGTTCTGCGTTGATTATCGCCGTCTTAATTAGATAAGACGAAAAGGCGTGTACCCACTACCGCCCATTGACGACGCTCTGGACAGCTTGCAAGGCGCTGAATTCTTCTCTTCGTTGGATTTACGCTCGGGCTACTGGCAGATCCCGATGTCAGCTGTTGATCGCCCTAAAACTGCATTCATTACTCCAGATGGTTTATCTGAATTTAATGTGATGCCATTTGGCCTATGCAATGCGCCTGCCACGTTTGAACGAATGATGGACAATATCTTGCGCGGCCTAAAATAGAGCACGTGTTTATGCTACCTCGACGACATCGTTGTTTTCGCCCCTGATTTCAGCACGCATCTTCTTCGCCTTAGGCAAGTGTTGACGTCCTTGACCAACGTAGGCCTGCAACTGAACCTGAAAAAGTGCCAGTTCGTCGCTCGCAACTCATGACTCTAGGTCATGTCGTATCCCAAGATGGCATTTGCCCCGACCCATCAAAACTTCGCGCTGTGGCAGAGTTTCCTAAACCTAAGACACTCAAGGAACTCTGCGCCTTCATCGGCCTCTGTTCTTGCTTTAGACGCTTTTTGCTCAATTTTGCCTCGATTATATCACCTCTGGCACAAATCTTAAGTGGCGCCAACGACCTCTCCTCCTGGTCTCCTGCATGCGACACCACGTTCGTGACCTTACGCCGTCACCTGAGGTCACCGCCTATACTGCGACACTAAGACCCCACCACCCCAACTGAAGTGCATACCGATGCCAGTGGTATTCACCTTGGCGCTGTCCTTGCGCAGTGCAAGCCTGGCTACTCCGAGTACGTCGTTGCTTACGCCAGTCGTGCGCTGACCAAAGCGAAACGCAATTACATCGTCTCAGAAAAAGAATGCCTGACCATCGTTTGGGCGCTCGGGAAGTTTCGCCCTTATTTACACGGCAGGCCTTTCAATGCGGTTACTGACCATCACGCCCTTTGTTAGTTATCCTCTATAACAGACCCGTCTGGACGCCTTGCCCGCTGGGCTATTCGCATTCAAGAATACGACATACACGTCATCTACCACTCTGGCCGCATGCACACTGACGCTGACGCTCTGTCCCGCTCTCCACTGCCATGCGGGCACTGCCTCCCTCTCCACTTTTGAGGCGATGTCGTCGGTCGACATCGACACCTTCGCATCAGAACAGCGCAAGGATCCTTGGGTGGCTTCTCTTTTGGATCTCCTTTCTGGCTCGCCTGCATCTCCCATCGCACGCTCCCTGCGTCGCCAGCTGCCCATTTTGCTCTCCGGGATAACCTCTTGTATCGACGCAACTACCAGCCCGATGGGCGCAAGTGGCTCCTATTTATCCCTAGGACTTTACGTTCAGACATGTGCGCGTCTTTCCATACTGACCCACAATGTGCACACGCAGGCGTTTTGAAGACGTATGAGCGCCTGCGGCAACGTTACTACTGGCGAGGAATGTTGACTTATGTCCAAAAGTTTGTCCCCTCGTGCCTACAATTCCAACGCCGCAAATCTCCGCCTCATCCGGCCCACGGTTTATTACAGCCGCTTCCGTGCCCTGCTCGTGCCTTCGACCGTGTGGGAATTGACCTGTACGGGCCGCTACCGCTAACACCCACTGGCAAACGATGGATTATTGTCCCAGATGATCGCATTACACGCTATGCTGAAACCAACGCTCTACCTGCAGCAACCGCCAGTGACGTTGCATCCCTTCCGCTCCATCGTTTCATTCTTCGTCACGGCCCACCTCGGGAACTACTGAGCGATGGAGGCCGTGTGTTCTTGTCGCAGGTGGTTGAAGCTCTGCTTGCTCAATGCCGTATAGTTCACAGGACCACCACCGCGTACCATCCTCAAACTAACGGGCTTACGGAGCGTTTCAATGAAACCCTTGGTGATATGCTCGCCATGTACGTTTCATCGGAGCATACAAACTGGGGCATCATACTCCCATTTATCACGTACGCATAAAAACGGATACCCAATGTAGTACAGGATTTCCCCCATAATTTCTTCTCTATGCTCGCGTTCCTTCCCATACCATCGATACGGTTTTGCCTTATACACTAGACTCGTCAGAATGTGCTGCCGTTTCAGCCGTCGCCCGGTACGCCGAGGAATGCCGTCAATTAGCGACAAAAAGCAAATCGAGATGGCGGCGCTACAAATCCGAACTTCGCTCCTGGCACACTTGTCTTGTTGTCCGTGCCTTCTTCCACGCCTGGACTTTCCACAAAACTTCTCTCGAAGTATGATGGACCATACCGCATCGTCGAATGCACCTCTCCGGTCAGCTATGTCGTAGAGCCGCTTACACCGACATCGGACAAGCGCCGCCGTGGACGAGATGTTGTCCACGTTCACCGCCGCTGGTGTCCACGTCATAAGTCGCCTGAATGGCTCCGCTTTTGCGCCGGGGGTAACTGTAATGAAGAAGAACAGCACAAGGACAAGGCTAGCCAGATCGTCTGTTAAATGCCTGCAGTGCAACCAGTGGGCCAGCCAGATCGCCAGTGTTTAGCGCGAGTGTGAGCCGTTCGGGCAACCAGCTGTTTCTGCTCTGCGTCACCTGCCTTCTCGGTTAAGAACAGACGCTACCATCTGAACTGTTCCATACACCCCTTTACAATAAGGATATGTTTATTAAATTTTCCTCCCCATCATCAGGTTAAAGCTGAAAAAAGGCATCTAAATTATTTTTATTCTTGAGACCTCCAGTTAAAGTCCAGATGTTTGTTTTACAACCTCTTAGATTAAAATATCAGTTGTGGATCATAAATTATTTCGTTAAACGTGTACAAGGAACGCCGGTCACCGAGCTGTGCGGACGTGCCTCCGCGTAGCTCCGGCGTTTTGCTTCACTGCAAGCTTTTATAGGCCAAATTTCGCCCGGATTTTTGACTCATCGTGTGCGACTCGTCCCCCCCTCCCCCCGATCACGAGAAAGTGCGGATTTACATCTCCGAGTGAGATTTCGACATCTTCCGGCCCTTTCCCTTTACGCCACCGAAGCCTAGTTGGGCCTAGTTGCGAGTACGCCCGTCGCTCCGAGCGGCGCCGGCACGGCTAGGCTTGATATGGCAGGGAGTGCTTCGACGCCACTCCGAGCGTCTCCAACCCCGTCTAAAGGGGCAAAGAAGACGAAATCCAAGCAATGGAGAGAACCGAATGGCAATTGGTTCAATCGAAATCGGCTAAGCATAAGCAAGCGGCGGAACGAGGCAAGTCTCAACCCAACGCTTCTAGAAGCTTTCAAGATGGCGCCAGGGTTGGCGCCAAAAGCAGTCGCCGGGCGGCTGCCTTAAAGAGAGTGATCGCGGCTTCGCGTATGGCGGAGCTACCGTCTACGCATCGCAAGAACATCGTCAGACCCCCAGGCGGTCTGAATTTACGCAAAACCAGTTGCTACGGCATCTCTACCACCATCTTCACGGCGACCGGAATCACCGCCACCCAAGCCTCTACCGACTTGGTCTGCCCCGATGTCCTGCAAAACAACGTTGTGGTGTGCACCGAAAATGAAGACAACGATCGCAAGATCTTGGCTCTCAAGAAAATTCGCGTCGATGACAAGGAGCACGAAGTGGTGGTGTAAGCCACCGCCGAAGGCAATTACGTTAAGGGTGTGATCTGCAACTTAGAGCGCAACATCGGTGACGCCGAGCTCGCAAGGCTGATCGTACACCGGGGAAACCCCTCGGTTCGCGGGGTCAAGCGCATCAAGGAAGCCGGCTCCGTCATCGTTCTCTTCGACGTAGCAGTCCCTCTACATTAGAGACGGCCAGGAAATAGTTCGGTTCTACCTCCAGAAGAAAGAGATTGAGGTGTGTAGCACGTGTATTCGATTTGGTCATCTTGCGGACGTCTGCCCCACTCCAGTGGTCAACGTGTGCCACAACTGCGGCGCCAAGGACCCGAAGCAGGAGCACTCGTGCCAAGTTATGTGCAAACTCTGCGGGAATGGCCACCCTACCAGTTATAAAGCCTGCCAACAGAAGTACCAGACCCCCTTTGTCGTTCGACAGAAGCGAAAGGAACGAGAGATGGAATGTGCCTTCAACCTGGACCTGCGGCGGGATTTCCCCACGCTCGAGCCCAGGCTGCCTGTCTGCCTTTCAACATTGGAGACGGAGCCGCGCTTCCCGCCACGGCGAAATGTTTCTCCAAAGAAAAGAATGGAGAACCTTCTAGAACATCAGCTGGACCCTCTACCCAGGTAAGCGGGGGCACCATTACCGCTAAGGAGTCAGGGAAGCTTCAGAAAGTCAGGAACGAGAACGCAAAACTCAGCTCAGAGTTAGTGGAGGTCAGAAAGAAAATGGCGACGCTCAAAACCGCGTTCTCAGTGTCGAGACAAGATGGTGACCAAAATGGCGCCAACAGTCGCAAGCGCCGAGCTGTAGGTGACGTTCCCGAGGTAGACGTAACAGACAGCTTTAGTGAAATCAAAGAATCCTTGAAGCAGATTTATTCGACGCTTCAAGAAATCACCAAAGATATAGTCATACTTGAGGCACAGCCTCGCTTTATTGATTTTCGCCTAAAGGACCTCGAGCGTGGGATGGGTTCCCCGAAGCCTCCGCCCCTCCCGACAGAATTATCGCAGTTAATAACAGACCCCGCCGTTGTGGCGGAACTCGCGCTAAAGCAGATACCGCGCCCTCAAAGCAACCCGAAGGCTCAGCCTTGTGCTGAAACTAAATCCTAATCATGGATGCAGTATCTAACACCGACTTTCGTGTCTGGCAGTGGAACTGCAGCGGATTCAAAAAGAAAAAAAGGCAGTATTAGCTCAATATCTTCAACCGCGCGAATAAAAACCTCAGGTCTACTGCAAGAAACAATCATGCCTGGCATCACGTTTAGGGGTTACGAGTCTTTTGAACGTGTAAAGAACGGTGGCAGATGAGTCGTTACTCTGGTCAAACGGGGAATCACAGTCATTAAACACGAAGACATAGACAAGCGCTCTAACGCCGAATATGTATGTGCAGAACTGTTACCGGGTAAGAATAAGCGCAGGCGATTTGCTTATCCTCAACGTATACAGTTCGCCGAAGCTCTACGATGAGCGCTTCTAGGGCTCGAAAAAGCATCGGAAAAGCTGTAAATATGGCTACCGACGTCGGCATACCACTCGTAGTAGCCAGCGACTTTAACGCACCTCACTACACGTGGGGTTACTTTAGAGACTCGCCCAAGGGTTTTCGATATGCAAAGACATACAGGACTTTAATTTCACGCAACTCACGGACTCCGGTTTCCCCACTCGCATAGGCCACTCGGTAACAAGACCCTCGATCGACACCAGACCTCTCTCTGGTCGCCTATGACGGCAAGTCGTCATGGCGAAACATGGAGGGAGATCTGGGGTCGGATAATCTTATCATCGAAATGAAACTGCATGCTCAATGCTAAACCACCAGAATTCAGCGCATAGTTGATTGGGATCTCTTTAGATCCAGCAGGAGGGACAACTCCCCTCCCAACGACAATGGCGAGTGGATAGAAACCCTCTCCTCCGATGTCTCTGCCTTCACTAAGGAAACAGAGACGGAAGATTTCGCAACCATGGACAGTCAGCGCTCATGTTTAAAGCCCATGTTTGAGGAACGGTGGGTAAAGTAGAAACTCAACAGGTCACTAAGGAAACGCATCGCCGAGATCAATGCAGAAATTGTCTCGTACTCCAAAGTGTTAGAGCAGAAACACTGGGTCGAAACGTGCGACAATGTCGACGGGCAGATCAGGGTGGGCGGCAAGTGGAACTTGCTCAGACACCTTCTGAAACCCACCGACACCCGCGCCGCCCAGAGAGTGGCCATCGAGAGACTTGCTCATGGAGCTCTCACTCTTCGTAGCAAAGATTGGGTCATAAAAGATCTCGCCGCGATTCATCTGCCACTAGACATCATCTCATCCAAACCGCCGCTCGGCTATGCCGGAAGCGATTCCGGCGAGCTGGACGGTGGCATATCGGAATCAGAAGTCAGATCTGCACAAACTCAACAACACCTCAGTGCCGGACGCTGACCGGGTCACGAACCACATGCTCAGAAACCTTGACAAGTCGGTCACCTTCCTGACTGATCTTTTTAACAAACATTGGAAGAACGGTTCGTAGCCACAAGAGTGGAAACACGCCACCGTCATACTGATACCCAAACCTGGTAAGAAGTGCATGACAGAGAATCTTAGACCGATCTGACTCACATCGTGTGTGGGCAAAATTTTCATGTCATAAACGATAGGGTCTCTAAGCACATAGAGCGCAACGAACTCTCCCCACCCAACATGGTAGGCTTTCGCCCACACTTATCAACACAAGACGCCATGCTTCTAATCAAATCGCAGGTCTTCGACGCCTCCACCAGATATCCCAAAGTCATTTTCGCTCTGGACCTCAAAAAGGCGTTCGATACCATACTTCGCGATCACATCCTCGAAGCCATCACCAAGCTTGGTCTCGGTAGGTATTTCGTTGACTTCGTTAGGCAATGCCTGTCAGACAGAACGGTTACCATCAGGTTAGAGGAGGTGGAATCAGACAAGTTCCAACTAGGCAACGCTGGCACCCCGCAAGGGGCAGTGATTTTGCCCCTTCTCTTTAACATCAGTATGACGGCTCTCGCTAGAGAGCTCGATAACAACAGCGACATCGGCTCTGCCATCTATGCCGACGACATCACCATTTGGTCCCGGAACGGTTCGGTGGGTCACACCGAGAATATGCTCCAACAAGCCGTACGTATGGTCGAGAAACACTTTTCTCGTATGGAACTCACAGGATCAGGCAACAAGTCCGAGCTCCTGGTCAAGCAACCCATCGGCATGGGGCAACGACCCAAAGGGTGGATACCGACCGCGGAGATCAACATAGACTTGATCACTAAGAACGGCGCTTAAATCCCCCGCAAAGACACCATACGCGTGCTAGGCATGCTTATCCTGGAGAACGGCAGGAATCCAGCTACGATACAGAAGCTGCAACAGCACACCGCTGCCACCGTTCGGCTCATTCAAAGGATCTCGGGCAGAAGAGGAGGCATCAAGGAGGAGAACCTCTTCCGGCTATTCCATGCCTTCCTTCTAAGCCATGTCAATTACGCCATCTCCATGCACGTATGGAGCGCTACCGAAAGGGCCAAACTCGAAGTCCTTATTAGGCAGACTGTCAAAAAGGTCTTAGGGCTGTCTTCTAGAACGAGTACCACAAAGCTCGAAGCGTTGGGCGTACACAATAAGCTCAACGAAATAATAGAAGCGCAGCGCACTGCCCAGATTTTCAGGCTGTCATGCACTGGAGCGGGCAAGTCGATTCTTGCGAGAGCAGGCACCACCTCTCCCCCGACTAAACACTGTAAGGTCGACGCTTACGGTTTGTCCGCTTCCACGAAACATGAATCAGGTACATAATCAGGCTGGAAGGAGAGCGCGGGCTAAAGCCTTCCTCTCTCAGTCAAACAGCATGAGAGAAAACGCATCTCGTTCGGGACCAAATAGCTTCGTGGCCGCCGTGGTAGACATGAGCGGCCACACCGTTAGTGCCGCCTCGGTAACGACCAAGTTAGTCGGGGTGGCCGAACAGGTCGCCATCTCTCTGGGGTTAACGACTAGAGATCCATTCCCCATCTTTTCTGATTCCATGACGGCCGTCAGGTCGTTTGACGACAACCACCTCTCTTTGGCTGCTCACAGCATTCTCACTAACAAAGAAGAATTCCCGCACGAGTTGACGTGCTTTCCAGCCCACATGGGAGCCTCCGTCGACGGCATCGCCAACCCCAACGAACTGGCTGACGCTCGGGCGCGAGGACTCATTCACCGCCCCGAACAAACGAGCACCGCCCACTGCGGGGGAGGGAAGTGGCGGTGGCGCCGACGGGGACCCGTTGACCGCTTTCACGAGGTAAATTCGCACTAGACAGTAAATTCTTCCCGGATCCGCATAGACAATTAACTAGGAGGCAGGAGATAGCCCTCGCACTCCTCCATACTGAATCCTCCCGTCACCGGCCACCATGGCCATGTACACGGACATTTCACCTAACCGCTTGCCATGTTATCAACTCGCAACCTTTTCTTATATGATGTGGCGGTGACCCCGCTTACGCGTCTCCACAAGGAAGCATCACATCAACGAGACGGACTTCTTCAAGTGCATCGCAAGCGCAGACCTTGCACACCAACTCGGGGTGGTCCAGGGAGCCTGTGAATTAGGCGATCGGGAACCTTTGGTTCCCGACCCCTTCGCGGGCGCTGCCCTCGGCGGGTTCCTAGGAACCCTCTTCCCAGGACGCAAATAAAGTTCATCTGTCTGTGTCTGTCTGTGTTAAACGTGTGAACGCACACGCAACAAATGTCCTAGTCCATTTCCCAGTATTCACTCAATGAAAGTGCAGCAATGCTCTACTGTCACGTCGTACTGATGTGAATAACAACATTGTTTCAAAAGAGTGTGTGACGAATCGAACTCATTATTTGACGAGGTTGCGCTGGAAAAGAAGTAACACTGAAAACACAACTATGGCTGCATGCATGCAAAGTCATCCGTCGTAGGAACCTGATCTACGGCGGAATGCATCGGCCACTGCTAGCGGGAACACGGGAGCCCGTGGCAGCGTTGTGGCAGCGCTGCGCCACCACCGACGCCTTGCGATGTGCTGGTGATGTGCTGGTGATGGTGGTGGTGAACTGTAGCAACAGGCGGGTTTAGCTTGGCGACCAAGGCCGGCAATAGCTCCGCCCGAGCGTCTCTTACAATATCGCTGAAGGGTGTTACCATATGTCCATCAAACCAGTCTCTCTTTAGAATTCCATAAGGAGACGTGAAGTTTCTTTGCGGGCTATAACTGATCCCTCAATATGTTGCTGCGCAGGTGCAATCAAAGCGATAGGCGGAGCGCCCGGCGAGTCGTCTACTACAGTTCCTTCCCCCGCCAATCCCGCTCGCAGTGCTTCGATGTTCACCCTGCTATGTTTTTAACGGCAATGAAGCTTTGGGACTAAAGTGGGATTCGCACGACAGGATGGATTGCCGATCCAGCCAACGGATGAGCATGGCGTAGCTCGGCTGCCACCGAATCCCGCCACACTGAAAAACACCGGAGACGAGGTGCTACCGGCGTCAGTCGTTGCAGCTCAACGACGTGATGGTCGTCCTCGGACTAAATCGTCAATCAGTCCCAGTCATGCAAATCAAGCCTAAAACCCAGGTCGCCCACGTGGCTGCATTCTTGGAGATGCAAAGGCGTTAATAATTGCAGCTACATCTGCGTTGCCGAGAATAAATGAGATAAACCCTTCGCGACCTCAGTGGGTTTATGGCGAATAGTGAAATGCACACTAGCGTAATTGGAATGATGACAGCCTTTGATATGATAATCTTCTCTGCGACCCTTTATAAAGAACTGTTGCGTTTTTGTGCCACTTCATTTCGTTGCAGCAAGTCGCTGCGCAATGGCTAGAGAGCGAGAGGAGGAATGCTGCGCGACAAGTGCCGAGGTTGAAGCGACCAAGTATTGGACACTAGTAGTTGTCGTTCGCTTGAAACAAGCAAGCTGGGTGTTTCGCTTCTGGAGTCGCTGGCTGTTTCCTGCCACACAAGATTACGGCACGATGGTCGCTGAGAGCAATGAAACTCATCGCTAACAGCATCATGGGCTCAAGCAACGCAAGCTGGACGCGTCATCTTACAGGGGTGGTATTCTCAGGCCATCACTCTCAGCAATCACTCTCACCGATTTCAGAGATTTCGCAAGACTCGACACTGGACGCGTCGAAGTATTCGGTCGATGGTAAACTTGGTTCTGTGTGAAGATGGCGAACTTGGCACAGCACCGAAAACGGTGTCGGCATAAACGCGAACGCGTGTGGTGACGGGTCACGAAAATCTCACTAAAGTAATCATATTCACGAAAGTGATCAGACGAGTATATAGTCAAATGTCTTTGCCCCACAGCTGTTCGCACAGCCAGATGGTTGCTTCCATTATCGCTCAAGGGGATTTGCCACGGTGACATCTATAGTTCTCGGAAAGTGATAATTTACATTCATTTTTGAATAAGTTCAAAGCGCGGTGTTTGACATAGGCATTCTTTTTTACAAATCAATTGAAGTATAAGATGATCCTTAGCAAATGAGATGTGCCGTGGAGGTATTATTCACATTCCAAATTCTGTGCGCCTGCAAGCATAGAACCGCTAGTGCACCTGATCTGTAAAGATGCCAAAGTGCGTACGGCGGAGGTAGCGAAGGGAACTAAGCGCCGCAGACGATGCGCGCCGGGGGCTCCGAATATTGACCATTTTCGCGGAGCAGTTTGTTCTCGAGAAACGAGATGGCGCTTTCGGCGGCGCGCCATACGTTGCCTCAGCAAAAGCGCCCGAATACCAAACCATTACTGCTTCTGCCCTGTTTCCGTGCAATGAGCTGTCGGAAATGCAACTGGCTTTTCACTCACGCACTGTGCTCCATTGATACCGCAAAATGTGGAGTGGTTGATTGAAGACGTGTGCAGTAGTTGGCTGCAAAAATAGTGGCCTATTAGGGATTGTAATAAATATGTGTGTCGTAGGTCACGGACCCTTGCTACATACGGACAGCGTCTGTTACCGGCTCTTCTCAATGTACGACTTTCCTAGAAGATAAAAAAATCACTTGTAACAAAAACTTATGTCAGCGTTGTATCGCTTACCTCCAATGACTTCAACCCCGGAACTTCGGCAAGAGTGAGTACCGCTCGTTAAACAATGTTAAAGGGAATAGCGCCGCTTCCTGGCATAGGAGTTTCGCGCACGCTATCTACACACATCTACCCGAACTCGCACGCAAACTTACGCACACTCTATCACCAATGTATTAAGAAATGGGCGCACACTAGAATCAATGCGCCAAAGCAAGGGTAACAGCGACTACACTGCACACGAAAAGCCGAAGCTGAATGTTTCGTGGGGGTCCACAGGACTAAGCGAGTTACTAGCGATACTACATACTTGCTACAAGCTATTAAAAGAACATAACAGGTACGTTCCATACCTTGTGTGCAGCAAGAACAAATCTATTAAAAGTGAGCACAGGCGAGCGATTAGGCTGAAAATAATGAGATAGTGACCGCACCGACGAACTTCAGAGTCAGAAACGTGACAAACTGCTGCTTCTAAGTATTTTCCAAACAAAGAACGAAGAGCAAAACACATTGATTTTCATTCAATTTCTAAGCGGAAAGCTAGGATAGCTTGGACTACATTTTTAGCCTCGTTTTTAAAACAAGCACCATATACGCTGCTCGCGCCGTTTGGACACAGCTTAATGAGCTTCGAAAGCGTTTTTACATTTGCTCTGAAGCTGTGGTCAAAGCTTTGTGCCGACCACCCAGTCAGCGTCTACGATATCTTCCGAAACAGAGGTTTCCTGAGCAGCACCGAGCGACATGTACATTAGTTGTAAACGCGGAGGCAACGGAGGCAGCTGAGGCAAGCAATGGACGCGTCACCACGTGATCAAACATGGCAGCGCCCACGGGAACGTCGCGAAGAGGGTCAATAGCTTTGATTGCACCTGCGCGGCAGTCGCGCGGCAATTTTGCGTGTATTCACGGGCGTCTTTCACGCTCGGAAAAGCACTTTTTTGAAGCACGTATTGAGCAACAGAAAGCTCTATCGCGAGTTTTAAAGCGAAGCTTTATATGGCTAGGCGAAGTCGACTGCCCACTAAAAACTATCATCATCAGTATTGGCTCGAGTGTCGTCGTCTTCCGCAGCTGGCTTGCTTGCGCTCCTCGGGTTGCGCTCGTGCTCGGCACGTGCTCGTGCCAATGCTCCCGCGTTCGTCGTCGTCGTCTGCTTCCACAGCTGGCTGCGTTGCCGCTCATATTTCAACCATAGAATTATAAAAAATGGTCTTCTACGTGCCAAAACCATGATGTGATTATGAGGTAGGCCGTAGTGGGGGCGTGCCTCATAACCATGCCTTCGGAATATTTTCGACCAGCTTGGGTTCTTTAACGTGCACCTAAACCGGATGTTTTAGTACACGGATGTTTTCGCATTTCGCCCCCAACGAAATGCGGCCGCCAAGGCCACGATTCGATCCCGCGACCTCGTGCTCAGCAGCCCAACACCATAGCCACTGAGCAACCACGGTGGGTCCGCCGCTTTTCTCCTCGCGCTGTCTACGCTATCGCAGTCTTCTGCTTTTCTCCTCGTCCTTTCACCATACTCTCCTACTCAACCTTCCGCCTCATGCTTTCACCGTAGACTCCTCCTCAGCTTTGCTCCTCGCGCTCTCTTTGCTCTCGCAGTCTTCTGCTTTTCTCGTCCTTTTACCATACTCTCCTACTCAACCTTCTGCCTCATGCTTTCACCGTAGACCCCTCCTCAGCTTTCCTCCTCGCGCTCTCTTTGCTATCGCAGTCTTCTGCTTTTCTCCTCGTCCTTTCACCATACTCTCCTACTCAACCTTCCGCGTCATGCTTTCACCGTAGACTCCTCCTCAGCTTTCCTCTCAGCGCTCTCTTTGCTATCGCAGTCTTCTGTTTTTCTCCTTGTCCTTTCACCATACTCTCCTACTCAACCTTCCGTCTCATGCTTTCACCGTAGACTCCTCCTCAGCTTTCCTCCTTGCGCCCTCCTTGCTATCGCAGTTTTCTGCTTTTCTCCTCGTCCTTTCACCATACTCTCCTACTCAACCTTCCGCCTCATGCTTTCACCGTAGACTCTTCCTCAGCTTTCCTCCTCGCGCTCTCTTGCTATCGCCTTCGTTCATCTACCCCTGCGGCCCGCGTTCGCTCGGTTACGCCGAGAGAATACGAAGCACGTCGACGCTCAACGAAAGAACGGGCGCCCAAGAGCTGCGCTATAAAAAAAACGCACATTACTATCACAAACTGCTCAGATACATGACTTCAGTAGGTGTCAGCGCGACAGAAGGGGAACTAACGCACAAGCTGACCTGTTTTCTGATCAAATCAACTTCCATGCTTTTCCGCGTGAGCTGCAAGCTGTGTTTCCCCAAAACTTCAGCACGTTCAAAGAGTGGCACGCAGCCGTAATCACGTCAATGGTTGCCCCAATGACCTTGTACAAGGTTGTGAACGTTATTATCATCATCATCAGCCTATATTTATGCCCACTGCAGGACGAAGGTGATCTCCAATTACCCCTGTCCTGCGCGAGCAGATTCCAACTTGCGCCTGCAAATTTCCTAACTTCATCACCCCACCAACTTTTTCTGCCGTCCTCGACTGCGCTTCCCTTCTCTTGGTATCCATTCTGTAACCCTAATAGTCCACCGACTATCCATCCTACGCATTATATGGCCTGCCCAGCTCCTTTTTTCCCTCTTAATGTCCATTAAAATATTGGCTATCCCCATTTGCTCTCTGATCCACACCGCTCTTTTCCTGTCTCTTAACGTTAGACGTAACATTTTTTGTTCCATCGCTTTTTGTGTGGTCCATAACTTAACGCTATCATCTTATTAACGTTAGCACGGCAGGTGCTAACTTCACGTTAGCACCTGCCGGTTTGTCCAACTTTAAACCACCGCATGCCAGGGGAATCTGGTAAATCACGGCTGTGGCGCATGGCACAACAAATGTTCTGTTCTTAACAGAGCAAAGGTTCCAATGCGGTGTAGGAGCGTCCAAACTTTTACAGCGCTTTGACAGACTTTCTGGAGCTGAGAAAACCACAGTGATTCCTGCATGCTGCCGAATCTTTTTCAGTCGATGGGCGACATCATGAACGTACGGGATCATTGCAAATCAGCGCCTTTCATCAGGCTGGCACCGTGAATGAGCGGGATCACGCCGTTTGGTGCGCTTAAGGAGCTGTTCTGCTATTGCAGAAATTGTGGTTATCGGGTATCCAGCAACCTGTGCAGTAAAGCTGTGTCGTAGACGCTGAGCCGTGCTCCCTCAAAGCCTGCGGAAGGGAGCGTCAACCTTTGCTTTTCTCATACGGAGCCACTTAGTAAGCTGTGTTGCATCGCATGCGGGCATTTCTTGAGGCTATTAACACGGCATAACTTTTAGAGACATTTATTAACAGCTGCAGCCTATGGAACTGATGCACGAGCTTCCTAATAATTAACGTTTTCTGGATCTAAGGCTGTGGCTTTTGAGCAAACATGTGTGCTGGTACTTTGAACCGAAGAGTAGAAAGCCACTCTTGCCCTTTAACTTGCGGGCACTCAACCTTGTCAAACGAGGTGTTATAAATTACTATATTATATTATAATACACATATGCCTTCTTATATGTCATAAGAAAAAATAAATACCTAAGTAAAGAAGCTATAGAACAGAATGCAAGTGTCAATTACCCACTTGTTAAAGGCTCTATAAAAGACACCTTTTCCAATGTGGCTCCACTTGAGACCTAAGTCTGCCTTCGAATGCTAACTCAATTATGCGTTCAGTAGCTATAATTTGCCTTCTTCATTATGTTGCAGCTAGTTTCGATTACAGAGGCAGAGCTTCATTGCAAGATGTTAAAGACGTATGTACTTTTTCTTCCTAACTAGAGCGCTTCCAGAAGATATTTGTGATACTGGCTTAGCGTTCTTTTGACCCTGGTTTGCAACTAATGTTTTGTATGTTTGAACCTAAGTTTCTACGGAAGTGTCGTATGTGCCTGCATGAGTCCAGAAGTAACAAGCAAATATCGTCTGAAAAGCTAAGACGTGCTTGTCTTAGAAGTGCTTAGCTAAATTACATGTCGCATGCCACGTTTTGCGTGGTCTAGCCTTTATTTAGGTAGTATGTTCATTATAGAGCTTTCCACTACATGCACTGATTTTTACATGTCTAGGAAGGACACAGCGCCGGAAGGAAGGACAAGGGCAATCTCACGGAGTTTCCCATGCAAACCCACAGAAGCGTATTCTATCCACCTCCGCGGATAGAATACGCTACTGTGAACATCTCTACGAAATTTTGCAGTCGCGCGTGGCTCGTGGAACTCAGAAGCGGAGCGCGAAGTCAACTATTTCTCAGACGCTCTCTTTACATACGAGGCCTTCCCCTCACCCGTTTCAAAGCTACCTGCGGCTTGCATACGTCACCATATTCAAGATTCCAATAGACAGCTGCTATTGGCCGATAACTGACATCAATCAGGAAGGATGCTTGGATCAGTGCACTTCTTCCTTCTGCTACTGTGTATATTATTGCGATAGAAATTATATGGACACTCCATGCGGATTTCTTTCGTCGGCGTCGCCTTCGCCGTGAGGTTTCGTATAAAGTCCAAGGGCGATAAAATCGTCGCCGCGCGCTGTATGCTGTATGTGCGCGTGAAAGCACGCGAGGGACGCGCGCTTCCACGGGGAGCGAACGCACGGCGGAGAGCAAACGCGACGTCTTCCCTGGCGCGAAAGGCCATTGGGGGATGGGAGGGAGGGGAGGCGACGTTAAGCTGCGGCACCAAATGTCTATTATGGCGAAAGCCTTATGTGTTTCATCGTTCAGTCGGCGCTCAAAGTCCTTGAGCAAAAAACACGTCGACGACACGAAAGGTACAAAAGCGATCGTCATCAATGGCTCATACCCCCTTAAGCTAACAAAATGGGTGATAAAGATGGTTGATAAAGCGTATAAGATGGATGCTAAAGCAAATAAAGATGGTTGATAACGCGAAATGAGTGGATGGCATAGCGAATTAAAAGGGATGCCTAAGCGAATTAAGTGGATGACTAGGCGAGTTAAAGGCAATGTAATTAAGATAGATGACTAAGCGAACTAAAAGGATGTAAGCCAATAAGACAAATCGAATAACAGGATGACTAAGCGAATTAAGAGGATGACTCAGAGAATTAAGAGGGATGACTACGCGATGTAGACAAAGCCAATTAAGGGGGATGTGTACGTCACGTGCCCTTCTTTATTGCGTCGGCACTTAATTTAAATGTATTAAATTATGGGGTTTTACATGCCAAAACCACGTTACGATTATGAGGCACGCCGTAGTGGGGGACTCCGGAAATTTGGACCACTTGGGGTTCTTTAACGTTCACCTAAATCTAAGTACACGGGTGTTTTCGCAAATGCGGCCGCCGTGGCCGAGATTCGATCCCGCGACCTCGTGCTCAGCAGCCCGACACCATAGCCACTGAGCAACCACGGTGTGTGCGTCGGCACTTGGGCGTTCGCCTTCAAGTCGTCTTGGGGATAACATAAGCAACCCAGTGCATTCTTGCTGTCGTAGCCGTCAGGTGTGGCTAATTTCTATCGTTTAGAACACTCAACCTCGAACCATGCGAAATATAAGGTCAGACCACACTCAGGCAGCCCCTGACTAGATGGCTTAGCAGACATTGATTCATAGGGAGCTATTGATAGAGCTTCCGGAAATTCACCAGAGAGGCTTAAAAGACTGTTTACGTGTGGGAATACGAAAGCGTTATAGTCCCTTTAATGGAATGTCTTTCTTTTTTTCTTTTCACGTGCACCTTGTGCGGCAAGCTGTCACCAACGTTCGAATTAACTGCTCTCGAGTAAGGTCAAATAAAAAAAATAGGGTAGCTTGCACTTGAGGGGCAATGCCAAAGAGACAGCAGAGCTTATGGGCACCTAGCTAGTACTGGCTTTTGCGTTAGGCTAAGTACTACCAAGTCATCCCCAGCATTTTCCGGAATTTTTTTATTATTGATCGATTATCGATTAGCTATTGACTGGCTGTGGATTGGCTATCGCACCGTATTGGCCACGTATTTGGGCTAGGCTAAGCACTACCAAGTCATCCCCAGCATTTTCCGGATTTTATTGATAATTGGTCGATTATCGATTGGCTATCGATGACTGACTAAGCTTAGTGGTCCCAACCATGCTTATCTAGACTTAGCCAAGCTCAGCTCTGCTAGTTGGCATGGGTATGTGCTATTGTGCTCGGACCCTTTCTACACTACCGACTGGATCGAGCCAAATTTTCTGTTCGCGGTTGACACATTACGCCCTGCTTAAACAGCTCTGCTGTTAAAACACGCCAAGCGTCTGAGCGCCCTAGCCAAATGGCTGCGACATGACGTGTGCAATGACGCAAGCACTAGGCACAGTTGCCAGCCAGATGCGGCCGACCCAACCGTTCACCACCCTCTCCCGTCGTCCTTTCCAACTCTCCCCCGTCGGCTAGCGTTCGCAGCTGCTTTAGGGCCATTGGGGAAAGTACGATCTAGGTGGTGCCTTACGACGGAATTCGGAGCAAGTAAGTTTTTGTTAGGTTCCCTATTGCAAAACCCAGTATCTAGCGTCCAGTGCCATGCCGGAGTATGGGCCTTGTGTCGCGCGCTGGATCCCCCATGCCGGAGTATGGGCCTTGTGTCGCGCGCTGGATCCTGGGGCGCTGGCAAGGCGCAGTAAATGGGAGGCGCTGGGTGCGGTGTACTAGTACTGCGGTGCACTGCGGTGTACAGCTCTAGAGCGAGAAATCTTCGGTGCTTGGCTACACTATATATATAAAAGCAAAAGAGAGCGTTTTAATGCAACACAAGATAGAGAAGAAACAAATTTAAAGAAAAAAAAAAAACATACCACCACTAGGATTCCATCGTCTTACCTAGAGATCCCAAGCCCTGTACCCTACCACTACGGGAAGCCGTTTTTCTTTCTT
The DNA here is from genome assembly GCF_013339745.2 of Dermacentor silvarum. Lineage (NCBI taxonomy): Eukaryota > Metazoa > Arthropoda > Arachnida > Ixodida > Ixodidae > Dermacentor > Dermacentor silvarum. Next base: position 138,499,583 of record NC_051157.2, read on the forward strand.
TTTTGCTTTTTGGCTGCTCCACTTTGATACGTGGTAAGCGATGAATAATTTGCCATGTCAAAACACAGACGTAGTATCAGTCTCGCACAGATATGGTATATACGCTGTCGCTCCGCAGCTAAAGTTTACGCCTCTGTGAGAACGCAAAAGTTGTTTTCCGTATTCAGTAGTAAGCCTGGAAGTGCTGCAACACTGATTTGCTTCTCCGATTGGCATTTTAACTTCGAAAATAACTTGGACGACGCTTAAGCTTCGCCTTTAAGAGTAGAACGCGATACCGTTATCGGGACCCGTTCGCATCGCATCGTTCGCATACGGCAAGTAGGCTTCATTCATGGCAACACTGAACGTGGAAAAGCCAGCTTACAAAGACCAAGCATACACCGATCCCCTTAAAGTCGGCTTCACTTTTAAACTGACATGCATTGCTGGAAAGATGTTTTTCCAGGGGCAATATAAGTGGTCTTAAATTAAAATGTGAAGGTCCTAGCACCTTTTTTTATTATTTTATTGATTGTTTGCTATTGCCCCGACGAGCGCAGGTCTGGTAGAAATGTTTGAGTTTCATCGTAGGAAAATTAGGTTTTCTCATACAGTCAAATTACAATCCGACGCCGATTGGTAAACAATCCGACGACGAATCTGACGCCCAATGGTAAAGTCGTACTTTACAATTTTTCCGACGGAATTTCACTCTGAGAAATTCAATTTTGGTTCACCAAAACCTTGCACCACGTGGAGGGCCTGCGCGGTCGCTGTGGTTGGATTATTTTCTCCGCCACCCGCGATCACACGCCGGTTCGACGCCAGATTTTCTGCAACACGGGGCCCTAAACGCTATCGCGTTAAAAGTCTTAAATGAACCGCCGACCCGGGACGCTGTACAGGCTGATACTGCCGATTTTGAGGGCCGTTTCTTGTTCTTAACGCAAGGGAAATACATCATTTCCTTAGTTCGACAATGCGCTTCAATCAACACGTCTATGTAGTCAAATATCTCTGACTCTGTCAGAGAAGCGTCGGTTCGTGCGGCTGGCAGCCTTCGGGGAGAGCACATATTGACCCTTTTCGTGGCGATCCCGTGGGCGCTGCCATGTTTGATCACGTGGTTGTAGCATGGCTGAGTCACTCTGACGTCAACGGCCATTTTGTTAAAATCACGTGACCTGTTACGTCACAATTCTTTCCTATATGTACTTCGTTTCAACCGCAATAAACGTTGTTCGTCACCCGACTGCCGGCCCGCTTACAGTGGTGACGTGTCAATTGCTTGCCTCAACGGCCTCCATTGCCTCCGAGTTTACAATTGATTTGTATGACGCCGGTGCGGCTTAGCAAAACTCGGTTTCTGGAGAAATCGCAGACGGTGACTGGGTAGTCGACACGTGGCTTTGGCCACAGGTTCAGAGAACATACAAAAGCGCTTTCGGATCTGGTTAAGCTATGGCCAAACGGCGCAAGCAGCGTATATTGTGCTTGTTCTAAAAGCGGGGTTAAATATGTATTTCAAGCTATCCAAACTCCCCCCCCCCCCCATCAATTGAATCAGGATTAGTATGTTTTGCCCTTCGTTCTTTATTAATCAAATATTTTGAAGCAGCGGCTTGTCACGTTTCTGACTCAGTAAAGTTGCTCGGTGCGGTCACTATCTGATTATTTTCGGCCTCATCGCTCGAGGGTGTGCTCAGTTACGATAGATTTGTTCTTGCTGCGCACAAGGCTTGAAACGTAGCTGTTTTGTACATTGTAATTACCATCTATCCTACACATTGCACGCGTAGGATGGATAACCAGCTCCATTTTTTTCCTCTTAATGTCAACTAGAATATCGGCTATCCCCGTTTACTCTCTGATCCACACCGCTCCTAATGTGTCACGACTGGCATTTAGCACAGTTGTGCCCGGCGGATGATTTCGACAAAGAGTGCTGCACCGACAGACCTGCAGGGATGAAATTCCATTTATGCCCTTCGGTATCTTGCAAGGCCGGGGTGCTGGCGACTAGACCAGCATCACCTGAGACTAATGGACATGCCATTATGTTTCGTACCTTCGGCTGCCCGACCGCTCAGAGCTGATCGGCGAGACGTATTCGGAGTCATCGGTTTAATGCGTCGTTAAACGACATCGTCGCTCTTTTCCGTCACGGTATGAATTGTGACAGTCAAACAAAAGAGCTCACTTGAGACAACGACAACGCCGCCCTTCGTGGAAACGCTATTTAGCGTTAAGGCCCATCTCTCTGCCAAACTGATCTTATTGAAAATCCCCATCATTCTTGCAAGAGGGCACGGCAAGACTTTCCGTGGGAACGGGTGAAAGTTGAAGTTCGCAAGTCGCCAAGCGGTTGCCCGCACGTGGGGGCGGTTGCGCAACCTTGGAGGCGTAATGCGGAGCAACGGTGCAACGACAGGAGCGGGATTTTGCGAACGTTTCGGCGATTGTGATTGGACGAGAAAAACAACAGTGAATTCACCTACGAGAGAAAGGGGGAAAAGGAAGGGCTTAAAAAGCGGACCTTCAGTTCTGTGAGTGTGCTCGTTCGTGATCGTTCATTGAAAACTCTCAAAATGTAAATGCTGTAAATAAGCCCTTTGTTGCATCTCATAAACTTCGCCCCGGACCTCTTAATCTCCCGGCACCATGGTACATCACCAGCTACATACACTCGTAATGACAGCTCGGACTCGAGTCGCAACAACTGGTGGTTGACTGCGGTGAAACGGAACCATCAGCCAACGCCAAACCAAACACCTGTCTCTTAAAGTTGCGCCTAACATTTTTCGTTTCATCGCTCTTTGTGCGGTCCTTAACTTGTTCGCGAGATGCTTTGTTAACCTTCAAGTTTCTGCCCCATATGTTATGACTGGTAGAATTCAATGATTGTACACTTCTCTTTTCAACGGCAGTGGTAAGCTCCCAGTCAGGATTTGGTAATGCCTGCCCTATGCACTCCAAACCAATTTTATTCTTCTGTAAATATCCTTCTCATGACCAGGGTCCCCTGCGAGTAATTAACCAAGATAACTTGTACCAAATATGTATTACCGCCCGTAACTAGCTTATTCTTGTAAATAGTCACGAAACATTCAGCTTTAACCATTAATGTGCTATCGGTGTAGTGCGTCATTTATAGTGCGTAAATAGTGAGCATATATTCAAGTGTGCGCCCGTTCACTTATTCTTGACATGTCGGCGATAGAGTGGGCGTACGTTTCAATGCCAGTTGGGGTAGTCGCGTGTAGGTACTGTGCGCGAAACTCATTTGCCACTGCGTAATGAGCCGTACTCACTCTTGCCGATGTTCCGGAGCATAAGCCCTTTCTTGGAAGGTTAGCGAAACAACGCTGGCGGATGAGAAAATTTCTGTATGCTCGAGGAAAATCATACATCTCGAAGTGCCACTTACACGTACGGAGAGTTGCAGCAGCGGTCCGCGAACTTCGCTACACAGATTCATTCCATTCCTTCATATGCCAGTCACTATTTTCGCAGCCAACGTCTTCAACCTACACGACTCAATTCAGCATGATTGGAGCACAATGCGTTAGCAAAATATCAGTTGCATTTCGGACAGCTGATCGCACAGAAGCAAGTTAGAAGCGGTAATGGTTTCATATTCGTGCGCTGTCGCTTGAGGCCACGTGCGGCGTGTAAAGCCCCTGAAACTTTGTAAAGTAGCAACGCTACCATTCTCTGCTTTCACTCCTCCTCGTTTATCCTCTCTTTCGCGCTTTCTCCTCGACCGTGGCGCCGCCTGCAATGCTTGAGCGTGGCAGACGACCTTTCGCAGAGTGAATGCATGCATAGCAATGATGTGCGCTTTAAGCCAGTGTTGCCAGGTTTGGCTATATATAGCCAAATTGGGCTAAGGGAAAAATTTTTTGGCGTCAACTTGGACGAGTTGGCTATGTGGCTATATTTGGGCTACTGAAAATCTGCGACTTGGCTTTGTTTGGGCTATAAGTGGCGCCCCAATCCACGCTCCAGAGGTGGCTCTGATCGGGTAGAAGCAAAACTCGAAGACTATGTTTTAGCTGGCTGAGCCAGCCGTGCGGCTGTGCGTGTGTGCGTGCGCATGCTGCTAATACAATAAGTTCTAAATTGTAATTAAACGCGAAAACGCGAAAGTCTAAATTCTCTTCTTATCATAAAATCGTATATTTATTTTAATATTTATACCAGCTTTTCTTTGACGCCATAGTGACGCTACAAGCGCAACACGCTATCCGCAAACGCAACACGCCTATTCCGAAACTCTTCACTCCTGCATGCCCTAACGCTAACACCAGCAAAGCTCTTTGGGGCCCCAAACTTTAGGGGCACCTATTCTAAAACTTTATTAGCCATCAACATGGTTTGCGTTTTGACAGTAACACATTACCACTGTTATCAATTTGTTGTTTACCTTTGCTCTTTTTGCGCCCTCGCGGCTTTTACTATTTTGAGCGAGTTAGTTCGGGACGTGCTCGTCGCCGAAAACCACTGTGCGCTTCTTACACTGGTGTGCCGTTTTGCGCAGTAATCTTTTAAAGCTTCGCTTACACCGATTCAGACAGTGAATGGCATCTGTTGCCTGTCCCTTTTCTTAACGCATGTTGTTGGCGTGCTAGAGACCTATAAAGATGGCGGCCAGGTTGATGTAAATGGACACTATATAGGTAGTGTGTGTCCCATCTAATCGGGGCCAAGCGAATTGAAAAAAAACAACGAGAAAAACGAGAAAACAAGATAGGACGATGAGAAAAATAACGCGAGATATCATAGCACGAAAGACTTGTTTTAGCTCACACACAAAAAAAAAAAGAAGAAGCCGTGAGCACGTCGCCGTCGCAGATTGCTGGAGAGCTGAACTTCTACGACGTAGGCAGATCGATGACGCTGAACATTATTTGCGTTCGCAACAGCTAAAAAACAGAGTTCCTAGTTAATATTACTGTTATAAGGGTGTTTATTAGACGACACTTAAAGCAGCGCAAGAGCGACAGTCCAAAAAGTGCAGCACGGACTCTCAGAAGGAGCGGCGCTCGAGAGCCGAAGAAAACGACCCACTAGAAGGCGCTGGAGCAGACGACCCACTTCAAGGCGCTGGCGCGGACGACCCACTTCAGAGTTCCAACGCTTCGCTACAATTACCCCGGGTGTGAAAAGGGAGCCGACCGGCGACTTAACGGATTGTCACCATGAGTGGGTCATGGTATATCTTGAGGCGCTCCACATTGACGATTTCGCGCCCTCGACGGCGCATGTCCGAAGATGGTTCAACGCGTTCGATAAGGTAATTTACTGGAGACGTGCGTTCGACGATACGGTAGGGGCCTTCGTATTTGGGCAGCAGTTTCGAAGAGAGTCCAGTTGCGGTGGTAGGGACTGAGAGCCAGACGAGCGCCCCGGGGGAAAACGTGGGCGCAGAAGTGGTGCTGTCACCGCGGATGCTCTTCTGCCGCTCTTGTTCATTTGCAGTAAAGGTCCGGGCAAGGTTGTGACACTCTTCAGCATGTCTGGCGGTGGCAGATATAGGCGCATACTCAGACGTGTCTGGCCTGTATGGAAGGATCGTGTCGATTGTGTGCGACGGGTGGCGGCCGTACAATAAGAAGAATGGTGAGAAGCCAGTAGTACTCTGAGGGGCGGTATTGTAGGCGTAGGTGACGAAGGGCAGAATGGCATCCCAATTTGTGTGGTCGGCGGCGATGTACATTGAGAGCATGTCGCCGAGCGTGCGGTTAAATCGCTCTGTGAGACCGTTTGTCTGTGGGTGGTAAGCAGTAGTTTTGCGGTGAACGACGTGACACTCTGTGAGAATGGCTTCGACCACTTCCGACAAGAAGGCACGGCCTCGATCGCTGAGTAGCTCCTGGGGTGGACCGTGACGTAGTATGAATCGGTGGAGCAGGAACGAGGCAACATCTCGTGCTGTAGCCGCTGGAAGGGCGGCTGTTTCGGCGTATCGCGTGAGATGGTCAACAGCGACGATGGCCCAGAGGTTACCAGCCGACGTCAGAGGAAGAGGTCCGTATAAATCGATGCCAACGTGACCAAACGGCCGGTTAGGACAAGGTAAAGGTTGTAGACCTGCTGGCGAGAGGTTCGGCGAAGATTTCCGGCGCTGACAATCGAGGCAGGAGCGAAAAATTTTCTGCACGTACCGGTACATTCCCCGCCAAAAGTACCGTTGTTGAATTCGGTGGTAAGTTTTGTATACCCCAGAGTGTGCACACTGCAGATCACAGTGGAACGATTCACATATTTAAGAACGGAGACTGCGGGGTACTACCAGTAACCACTGGCGGCCATCGGCGCTGTAATTGCGTCGGTGAAGTAGCTCGTCGCGAATGGCGAAATGGTGGGCTTGACGACGCAATGCGCGAGTGGGTGGTGTTGCCGACGGATCAGTGAGCAAGTCTATCAGCGAGACAATCCATTGGTCCTTGCGCTGTTCTGTAGCGATGGTGTGAAGGTCGATGGAAGAAACGGCCAGTTGATTTCCGGAGCAGCGGGCGTTGTCATCGGGTACGGGGGAGCGCGAGAGGGCGTCGGCGTCGGCATGTTGGCGTCCGTTGCGGTAGAGCACGCGGATGTCGTAGTCCTGCAGACGAAGTGCCCAACGGGCGAGACGGCCTGAGGGATCCTTCAATGACGACAGCCAGCAGAGTGCATGGTGGTCGGTAACGACATCGAACGGGCGGCCATACAAATAAGGGCGAAACTTCGTAAGGGCCCAGATGATCGCCAGGCATTCTTTTTCGGAGACGGTGTAGTTGGCCTCGGCTTTAGTAAGCGTACGACTTGCACACGCCACGATATATTCAGGGAACCCTGGCTTGCGCTGCGCAAGGACAGCGCCAAGGCCAACACTGCTGGCGTCCGTGTATACCTCTGTAGGGGCCGTAGGGTCGTAGTGGCGTAGTATGGGTGGAGACGTCAACAAACGAGGGAGCTTTGCGAACGCGTCCTCGCACACTGACGACCATGAGTCGAGGGGCCCCTTACTGCCAAGGAGCTTCGTCAGTGGCGATATAATAGTGGCGAAGTTTCGAATGCAACGTCGAAAGTAGGAACATAGACCTACGAAACAGCGCAGTTCTTTGACGGACGTAGGTCTGGGGAACTCGGCTACGGCCCGAAGCTTGGCTGGATCTGGGAGAATGCCATCCTTGGACACGACGTTCAACTGTCTTTAGGTTCAACTGTAGGCCGGCGTTGCTCAAACGCGTCAAAACTTGCCGGAGGCGTTGAAGATGCGTGGAGAAGTCCGGAGCGGAAACGACGACGTCGTCGAGGTAGCACAAGCACGTGTGCCATTTCAGGTTGCGCAAGATGGTATCCATCATGCGCTCGAAGGTCGCGGGCGCATTACACAGTCCGAACGGCATGACGTTGAATTCGTACAAGCCGTCGGGCGTGACGAAGGCTGTCTTCGGTCGAGCGTCCGCAGCGAGAGGGACTTGCCAGTACCCTGAGCGCAAATCGAGCGATGAAAAGAATTCAGCTCCTTGGAAGCTGTCAATCGCGTCGTCTATTCGTGGCAGCCGATAGACGTCCTTGCGGGTTATCTTGTTCAGCCGTCGGTAGTCCACACAGAACCGTACGGAACCGTCCTTCTTCGCAACAAGAACGACCGGAGACGCCCAGGGACTGTTTGATGGTCGAATAACATCCCGTCGAAGCATGTCGTCGACTTGCTCGTTAATGACACGACGCTCTGCAGGAGAGACGCGATATGGACCTTGCCGCAGTGGCGGTTGGGAGCCAGTGTCGATGCCATGCGTGACAGTGGACGTGCGGACCAGGGAAGTCTGCGGGACATCGAAAGATGGGCGAAATTCTTCCAACAGGCACAGAAGCTGTGAACGCTGGACCGGCGTAATGTTTTCATCGATGGAGGAGCCAAATACATCTTCGGGCGATGAATCTGACTTCGAAAGAGCACTGAGCGTACAGGAGCTCGGCCAGTGCGTGTCATCGGGTGCGTCGACAACTTGTGCGTCTTCGAGGGGTTCCACTCTGCCGAGACATTCCCCTCGCAGCAATGTGACAGTATATGAGGATGGATTGCTAACAAAAATAGCGCTGTCACCCTGAGTGATTTGCACTGTCGCAAACGGCACCAACAATCCTTTCTTACTGCGAATGCGGTCAGATGGCGAAAGGAGTGTAATTGTGTCACGGAGACCGTCACAGTACACTGACACAGCCGCTGACGCGTTCGGAGGCACTTGGGTATCATCTGTGACGAGTATCTTGTGCGAAAGCGATGGCCTGTCTGCCGGCGTCATCTCTGAGAACGGCGAGAGTTCCATTTCGACGGGTGTGCAATGAATGACGGCTTTGTGGCGGGAGAGAAAATCCCATCCCGGGGTGATGTCGTGCGAGCATGCAGGAATGATGATGAATTCGACGGCATACATGTCGTCCCGAATGATGACGCGAGCTGTGCATACTGCTGTTGGGTGAATACTTTGGGCGCTAGCCGTACGAAGGGATAGCCCCGAAAGTTGCGTCGTCACTTTTCGTAGGAAACGGCTAAGTTTGGCGTCCATAACGGATACGGCGGCTCCAGTGTTTATAAGGGCAGATGCGCGAACACCGTCTACAAACACGTCTATTATGTTCGAGGGTCTCTCCTGCGGGCTTTCACAGTTCGATAGCGTCGCAGCCCTTGCCTCGTGGGCTTCGACGACTAGTTTTCCCGATCTCGTGCGACCTGACGTGGCCGCATCGGCGACAATGAGCGACGTCTTGGAGACGGTGAACGGCGGGTAGAATGCACTGGGCGGAACGTCGGTGACACAGGCGGCGGTGGTTTCTAATTAGGGCGGCTGGACTGGCTCATGAGGGGTGATGCGACTCGAGGCGACAGCACGCGATTGCAAAAACGTGCAACATGGCCGGCGTAACCACACGCAACTAAATCTAAAAATAAGTTAGCACTATCTGTCATAAAATAAAAGCACTGATTTCGCCCTCTGCAGCAATTCGCTGGAACTTAAGAGCTTCAGGGGCCAACCAAAAAGTGTTCTGTGCAAGCATGATGTCGCTATTGTTGATATCAAGGGCAAACCATCACGGTGGCACAGACATTTTGTTACGACGGGTTGTGCAAAAAAGGATTGCCGTAGTCGAATGTGAAAATGTATACACAAATAAAACTGCAAATAAAAATTGCTATGTTTGGCTACGAATTATTTTGCACTTTTCTTCTGTTTGGCTATATTTGGGCTACAACTTATCTAGCTTTTGGCTACGCCAGCCTCTTCGGACCTGGCAACACTGCGCCGTATTCGAGGTACTTTCCCCCGACTCCTCGCCCATATGCTGAACCTCGCCGCTAATCGCCTCGCCGTATGCCTCCTACCTCTGACATATCCGTCGGTGACAGTCGTCCCGCTCGCTCGCCGTCACCTCAGCGGCGTCGGTCCCCGTCGCCCCCCCCCCCCCCCCCCCCCCACGCCGCTATTCTTCGCTGAGCAATTATGGACCCTCCCAGACGGAAACCTAGACCATGCAGCCCCTGGGGGTAGTGCTGCATTGCCTTTGTCGTGTCGAAATCCTCCATTGACGCTCCCAAGGAACCAGAACTTACTTGATGTTCAAGTAGATGGTGTCTCTTTGACGACGTTAATAGATACTGGAACTGAGGTGTCCATAATGAGTTGTAACCTCCGTCGTCGACTGAGGAAGGTTCTCACGCCGGCTACTACACGAGCCGTACGCGCCGCCGATGGCAGCACTGTTGCCGTTACTGGAATGTGTACTTCTCGTATAAGTATCGCCGACCACCACGTTCCAGTTCTTTTTGCAGTGCTGACCCCATGACCTAATTCTTGGACTAGACTTTCTTACGGCGCATTCAGCTATGACCGACTGTTCTGCCGGTACTCATTGCCTCGAACTTCCTCTACTCGCGCAGATTCGTGCCCAACCGCCGAACAATTTTAGTACGACCACCTTCATCCTCCTGCCGCCTAAAGCCTTGACTTTCGTCGATTTGCTATCATCGTTTCCTGTGCCCGATGGTGATTATGTCGCCACTCTAGTTCCTGATGTCCTTTTGATGCGCAATATCACTGTGCCGCACTCCGTCGTCACCGTTGCCGATAAGCGGAAATGCCTCCCCGTCATCAATTTTGGCCTGACAAAGGAAGTTCACCCCAAAGGCATATCGGTTGCAACGCTGCATGTTATAGGAGATGACCACGTCACGACGGTTTAAGTAGACGTTTGCTCCGATTCTTCACCATGTCCACAGGATGCTATTTGCCCTGACGCAATAGTTCGTCCCATAATTGCTGCGGACCTATTGCCTGAGCAAGCAGTAGCTCTGTGTTGCCTTTAGGTTTCCTACCACAACATCTTCAAACTCAACAATCGACAAATAGGCCAGACTTCCATTATTAAGCATCACATAAATACTGGTGATGCCAGTCCTATTCATCGCCGGTTATATCGAGTTTCTGCTTCAGAGCGTAAGGTTATTCAAGATGAAGTGAACAAGATGCTTGCTAAAGGCATTGTTGAACCTTCGTCGAGCCCTTGGGTGTCGCCCGTTGTGCTTGTTAAAAAGATGGCACATGGAATTTCTGCGTAGATTATCGTCATCTAAACCGAATTACCAAGAAAGGCGTCTGTCTACCCTTTGCCTCGCATTGACGACGCCCTCGATTGTCTCTACGGTGCCAACTACTTTTCATCAATAGACCTTCGGTCTGGTTATTGGTAAATTTCCGCACATGAAAAGGACCAAGAGAAGACCACGTTCGTCCCCCCTGAATGTCTATACTATTTCAAGGTTCTGCATTCAGTCTATGCAATGCCCCAGCAACGATCGAACGTATGATGGACTCTTTACTTCAAGGGTTCGAATGGTCAACATTCCTATGCTACCTAGGACGACGTTCTTGTATTTTCGCCTACATTTTAGACGCACATTGAGCGCTTATCAGCTGTTCTTAAAGTCTTCCACGAGGCTGGGCTCCAACTAAATTCCTTGAAGTGTCACTTCGGTCATCGGCAGATTACAGTGCTGGGCCACCTCTTCGACGCTTCCGGTATTCAACCAGACCCGGAGAAAATTTGTGCTGTCACGTGTTTTCCTGTACCTCAGTCTGTCAAAGACGCCTGAAGTTTTGTAGAACTCTGCTCCTACTTCCGCCGGTTCGTTAAAGACTTCGCAGCGACTGCCCGACCACTTACTGATCTGAAGAAGGACGTGCCGTTTACGTGGGGTCCTGCTCAAACTGCCCACTTCTGGAGCATTCTGGCCCACTTTGACCCGTCCTCTCCTACAGAGGTCCGCACCGATGCCAGTGGTTACGGTATCGCAGCCGTCTTAGCCCAACGCCAACAGGGTCAAGATCGTGTTATCGCCTACGCTAGCCGCCTCCTCACAGCAGCGGAGCGGAACTATTCGATTACAGGTCGTGAATGCCTGGCTCTCGTCTGGGCGGTTTCCAAATTCCGCCCGTACTTGTATGGCACGCACTTCTCTGTAATCACGGATCAACACGTGCTCTGCTGGCTTCCCTCACTCAAGGATCCTATCGGCCGGCTTGGTCGCTGGGATCTGCAGCTGCAAGAATATTCCTATGCAGTAGTGTACAAGTCGGGCCGATTACACCAAGACAGCAGACTGTTTATCACGCTAACCAGTGGACGAGCCACCCACTGACCCTGACACCGATGGCGACGCTTGCGTTTTCTCCGTTTCTCAGCTGCTACACGTCGCCGACATGCAACGCCGTGATGCTACCTTGCGCGCCTATCATTGATCGCTTGCAATCTTCGGCTTCTGATTCGTCCCTTCACTTGTTTGTTCTCCAGGATGGTGTATTATACCGCCACAACGTACGCCCCGACGGTCCTGCCCGACTCCTCGTCATTCCTTAGCACCTCCGGTCAGCTATTTTCCAAGAACTTCACAACTTACCAACGGCAGGTCACCTCAGCGTCTCCCGCACTTATGACCGCATTCGCCGACGCTTCTTTTGGCCAGGCCTTGCTAGCTCCGTCCGGAAATACGTAGCAGCGTGTGAGAAATGTCAGCGCCGAAAAACACCATCGACGCTCCCTGCCCGCTGCCTTCAACTGCTCGACATTCCTTTGGAGCTGTTCATTCGCGTTGGCTTAGACTGACTTGGCCCTTTCCCTCTATCAACGTCTGGCAACAAGTGGGTCGCTGTGGCGACAGATTACGCCACGCACTACGCCATCAACAGAGCGCTTCCAACGCGCACCGTCACAGTTGTCGCCGATTTTCTTTTACGCGACGTGATTCTGCAGCATGGAGCTCCGCACCAACTGCTCACTGACCGTGGTCGGACATTCCTTTCTAAAGTCATCGCCGACATCCTGCAGTCCTGCTCAACCAGGCACAAACTGATTACGTCGTACCATCCACAGACTAATGGTCTCACGGAGCGTCTGAATCGAACCCTGACAGACATGCTTTCAAAGTATGTCTCGTCCGACCATACCGATTGGGACCTTGCCCTACCCTATGTCACATTTGCCTACAATTCTTCGCGTCACGACACTGCCGGTTATTCCCCGTTCTTTCTGTTGTTCGGCCGAGAACCCCCATTACCACTGGGCACACCCCTTCCATACGCCGCAGCAGAGACCAGGGAATATGCACTTGACGATATCGCCAGGGCAGCCCAAGCTCGCGAAATTGCTCGCGCTCGCGTCCTGACCTCCCAAGAGAACCAACGGCAGTTTGTACGATCGTCAACTCAGAGACGTCCACTTTTCGCATGGATCTCTGGTACTCCTGTGGTCCCCGACTCGTCACGTTGGCCTGCCTGAAAAACTCCTGTCTCGGTACACAGGTCCATATCGAGTGCAGCATGCCGTGACTCCAGTTACCTACGAAATTGCCCCAGTCAGTACCAGTGCCTCATCTGCCCCGAATTCCACTGACTATGTGCATGTCGCACGCTTCAAACCATATTACTCTCCTGTTACCACCGCTATTTAGACGCACCGGGACGGTGCTTCTGTCGCGGGGGATAATGATGCATGCATATTGCGTGTTTTTTGTGGACGATGCGCGCGGGCGCCCCAACGAAGAAGACGAACTGCTTCTGGCTCTCGAACTGTCGACTGAACTGGCGAGCGCTGCAGTTATCCTTTGCAAATATATTTTGTATATAGTCACCAGTTCTTATTGCTTCGTTCGCTTAAAAATATATAACCCTCCGTATAGAAATACTATGCGGCACACGAAGTTACTCGGAGCTACAACGCCAACGCGAAGGCTTAAAGGAGTGTTGCCAGGTCCGAAGAGGCGGCGTAGCCAAAAGCTAGATAAGTTGTAGCCCAAATATAGCCAAACAGAAGAAAAGTGCAAAATAATTCGTAGCCAAACATAGCAATTTTTATTTGCAGTTTTATTTGTGTATACATTTTCACATTCGACTACGGCAATCCTTTTTTGCACAACCCGTCGTAACAAAATGTCTGTGCCACCGTGATGGTTTGCCCTTGATATCAACAATAGCGACATCATGCTTGCACAGAACACTTTTTGGTTGGCCCCTGAAGCTCTTAAGTTCCAGCGAATTACTGCAGAGGCCGAAATCAGTGCTTTTATTTTATGACAGATAGTGCTAAGTTATTTTTAGTTTTAGTTGCGTGTGGTTACGCCGGCCATGTTGCACGTTTTTGCAATCGCGTGCTGTCGCCTCGAGTCGCATCACCCCTCATGAGCCAGTCCAGCGGCCCTAATTACAAACCACCGCCACCTGTGTCACCGACGTTCCGCCCAGTGCATTCTACCCGCCGTTCACCGCCTCCACGACGTCGCTCATTGTCGCCGATGCGGCCACGTCAGGTCGCACGAGATCGGGAAAACTAGTCGTCGCAGCCCACGAGGCAAGGGCTGCAGCGCTATCGAACTGTGAAAGCCCGCAGGAGAGACCATCGAACATAATAGACGTGTTTGTAGACGGTGGTCGCGCATCTGCCCTTATAGACACTGGAGCCGCCGTATCCGTTATGGACGCCAAACTTAGCCGTTTCCTACGAAAAGTGACGACGCAACTTTCGGGGTTATCCCTTCGTACGGCTAGCGCCCAAAGTATTCACCCAACAGCAGTATGCACAGCTCGCGTCATCATTCGGGACGACATGTATGCCGTCAAATTCGTCATCATTCCTGCATGCTCGCACGACATCATCCCGGGATGGGATATTCTCTCCCGCCACAACGCCGTCATTCATTGCACACCCGCCGAAATAGAACTCTCGCCGGTCTCAGAGATGACGCCGGCAGACAGGCCATCGCTTTCGCACAAGATACTCGTCACAGATGATACCCAAGTGCCTCCGAACGTGTCAGCGGCTGTGTCAGTGTACTGTGACGGTCTCCGTGACACAATTGCACTCCTTTCGCCATCTGACCGCATTCGCAGTAAGAAAGGATTGTTGGTGCCGTTTGCGAGAGTGCAAATCACTCAGGGTGACAGCGCTATTTTTGTTAGCAATCCATCCCCATATACTGTCACATTGCTGCGAGGGGAATGTCTCGGCAGAGTGGAACCCCTCGAAGACGCACAAGTTGTCGACGCACCCGATGACACGCACTGGCCGAGCTCCTGTACGCTCAGTGCTCTTTCGAAGTCAGATTCATCGCCCGAAGATGTATTTGGCTCCTCCATCGATGAAAACATTACGCCGGTCCAGCGTTCACAGCTTCTGTGCCTGTTGGAAGAATTTCGCCCATCTTTCGATGTCGCGCAGACTTCCCTGGTCCGCACGTCCACTGTCACGCATGGCATCGACACTGGCTCCCAACCGCCACTGCGGCAACGTCCATATCGCGTCTCTCCTGCAGAGCGTCGTGTCATTAACGAGCAAGTCGACGACATGCTTCGACGGGATGTTATTCGACCATAAAACAGTCCCTGGGCGTCTCCGGTCGTTCTTGTTGCGAAGAAGGACGGTTCCGTACGGTTCTGTGTGGACTACCGACGGCTCAACAAGATAACCCGCAAGGACGTCTATCCGCTGCCACGAAGAGACGACGCGATTGACAACTTCCAAGGAGCTGAATTCTTTTCATCGCTCGATTTGCGCTCAGGGTACTGGCAAGTCCCTCTCGCTGAGGACGCTCGACCGAAGACAGCCTTCTTCACGCCCGACGGCTTGTACGAATTCAACGTCATGCCGTTCGGACTGTGTAATGCGCCCGCGACCTTCGAGCGCATGATGGATATCACCTTGCGCAACCTGAAATGGCACACGTGCTTGTGCTACCTCGACGACGTCGTCGTTTTCGCTCCGGACTTCTCCACGCATCTTCAACGCCTCCGGCAAGTTTTGACGCGTTTGAGCAACGCCGGCCTACAGTTGAACCTAAAAAGTGCCGATTTGCAGCACGGCTGCTGACAATACTGGGCTACGTCGTGTCCAAGGATGGCATTCTCCCAGATCCAGCCAAGCTTCGGGCCGTAGCCGAGTTTCCCAGACCTACGTCCGTCAAAGAACTGCGCAGTTTCGTAGGTCTATGTTCCTACTTTCGACGTTTCATTCGAAACTTCGCCACTATTACATCGCCACTGACGAAGCTCCTTGGCAGTAAGGGGCCCCTCGACTCGTGGTCGTCAGTGTGCGAGGACGCGTTCGCAAAGCTCCATCGTTTGTTGACGTCTCCGCCCATACTACGCCACTACGACCCTACGGCCCCTACAGAGGTACACACGGACGCCAGCAGTGTTGGCCTTGGCGCTGTCCTTGCGCAGCGCAAGCCAGGGTTCCCTGAATATATCATGGCGTGTGCAAGTCGTACGCTTACTAAAGCCGAGGCCAACTACACCGTCTCCGAAAAAGAATGCCTGGCGATCATCTGTGCCCTTACGAAGTTTCGCCTTTATTTGTATGGCCGCCCGTTCGATGTCGTTACCGACCACCATGCACTCTGCTGGCTGTCGTCATTGAAGGATCCCTCAGGCCGTCTCGCCCGTTGGGCACTTCGTCTGCAGGACTACGACATCCGCGTGCTCTACCGCAACGGACGCCAACATGCCGACGCCGACGCCCTCTCGCGCTCCCCCGTACCCGATGACAACGCCCGCTGCTCCGGAAATCAACTGGCCGTTTCTTCCATCGACCTTCACACCATCGCTACAGAACAGCGCAAGGACCAATGGATTGTCTCGCTGATAGACTTGCTCACTGATCCGTCGGCAACACCACCCACTCGCGCATTGCGTCGTCAAGCCCACCATCTCGCCATTTGCGAAGAGCTACTTCACCGACGCAATTACAGCACCGACGGCCGCCAGTGGTTACTGGTAGTACCCCGCAGTCTGCGTTCTCAAATATGTGAATCGCTCCACTGTGATCCGCAGTGTGCACACTCTGGGGTATACAAAACTTACCACCGAATTCGAGAACGGTACTTTTGGCGGGGAATGTACCGGTACATGCAGAAATTTGTTCGCTCCTTCCTCAATTGTCAGCGCCGGAAATCTTCGCCGAACCTCTCGCCAGCAGGTCTACAACCTTTACCTTGTCCTAACCGGCCGTTTGGGCGCGTTGGCATCGATTTATACGGACCTCTTCCTCTGACGTCGGCTGGTAACCGCTGGGCCATCATCGCTGTTGACCATCTCACGCGATACGCCGAAACAGCCGCCCTTCCAGCGGCTACAGCACGAGATGTTGCATCGTTCCTGCTCCACCGATTCATACTACGTCACGGTCCACCGCAGGAGCTACTCAGCGATCGAGGCCGTGTCTTCTTGTCGGAAGTGGTCGAAGCCATTCTCAAAGAGTGTCACGTCGTTCACCGCAAAACTACTGCTTACCACCCACAGACAAACGGTCTCACAGAGCGATTTAACCGCACGCTCGGCGACATGCTCTCAATGTACATCGCCGCCGACCACACAAATTGGGATGCCATTCTGCCCTTCGTCACCTACGCCTACAATACCGGCCCTCAGAGTACTACTGGCTTCTCACCGTTCTTCTTATTGTACGGCCGCCACCCGTCGCACACGATCGACACGATCCTTCCATACAGGCCAGACACGTCTGAGTATACGCCTATATCTGCCACAGCCAGACATGCTGAAGAGTGTCACAACCTTGCCCGGACCTTTACTGCAAATGAACAAGAGCGGCAGAAGAGCATCCGCGGTGACAGCACCACTTCTGCGCCCACGATTTCCCCTGGGGCGCTCGTCTGGCTCTCAGTCCCTACCACCGCAACTGGACTCTCTTCGAAACTACTGTCCAAATACGAAGGCCCCTACCGTATCGTCGAACGCACGTCTCCAGTAAATTACCTTATCGAACCCGTTGAACCATCTTCGGACATGCGCCGTCGAGGGCGCGACATCGTCAATGTGGAGCGCCTCAAGATATACCATGACCCACTCATGGTGACAACCTTTTAAGTCGCCGGTCGGCTCCCTTTTCACACCCGGGGTAATTGTAGCGAAGCGTTGGAACTCTGAAGTGGGTCGTCCGCGCCAGCGCCTTGAAGTGGGTCGTCTGTTCCAGCGCCTTCTAGTGGGTCGTTTTCTTCAGCTCTCGAGCGCCGCTCGTGCTGAGAGTCCGTGCTGCGCTTTTTGGACTGTCGCTCTTGCGCTGCTTTAAGTGCCGTCTAATAAACACCCTTATAACAGTAATATTAACTAGGAACTCTGTTTTTTAGCTGTTGCGAACGCAAAATAATGTTCAGCTTCATCGATCTGCCTGCGTCGTAGAAGTTCAGCTGTCCAGCTATCTGCGACGGCGACGTGCTCACGGCTTCTTCCTTTTTTTTGTGAGCTAAAACAAGTCTTTCGTGCTATGATATCTCGTGTTATTTTTCTCATCGTCCTATCTTGTTTTCTCGTTTTTTTCGTTGTTTTTTTTTCAATTCGCTTGGCCCCGATTAGATGGGACACACACTACCTATATAGTGTCCATTTACATCAACCTGGCCGCCATCTTTATAGGTCTCTAGCACGTCAACAACATGCGTTAAGAAAAGGGACAGGCAACAGATGCCATTCACTGTCTGAATCGGTGTAAGCGAAGCTTTAAAAGATTACTGCGCAAAACGGCACACCAGTGTAAGAAGCGCGCAGTGGTTTTCGGCGACGAGCACGTCCCGAACTAACTCGCTCAAAATGGTGAAAGCCTGCGAGGGCGCAAAAAGAGCAAAGGTAAACAACAAATTGATAACAGTGGTAATGTGTTACTGTCAAAACGCAAACCATGTTGATGGCTAATAAAGTTTTAGAATAGGTGCCCCTAAAGTTTGGGGCCCCAAAGAGCTTTGCTGGTGTTAGCGTTAGGGCATGCAGGAGTGAAGAGTTTCGGAATAGGCGTGTTGCGTTTGCGGATAGCGTGTTGCGCTTGTAGCGTCACTATGGCGTCAAAGAAAAGCTGGTATAAATATTAAAATAAATATACGATTTTATGATAAGAAGAGAATTTAGACTTTCGCGTTTTCGCGTTTAATTACAATTTAGAACTTATTCTATTAGCAGCATGCGCACGCACACACTCACAGCCACACGGCTGGCTCAGCCAGCTAAAACATAGTCTTCGAGTTTTGCTTCTACCCGATCAGAGCCTCCTCTGGAGCGTGGATTGGGGCGCCACTTATAGCCCAAACAAAGCCAAGTCTCAGATTTTCAGTAGCCCAAATATAGCCACATAGCCAGCTCGTCCAAGTTGACGCCAAAAAATTTTTCCCGTAGCCCTATTTGGCTATATATAGCCAAACCTGGCAACACTAATACGGCGACGTCCAGGAGATGCGGCAGTGGCGAGCGACGTGGCCAATGCGGAGGCAACGGAAGCAAATGTGCTTGTCGACCGGAGTTCTCCACCGTGTAGGGTTACGGTATCTGGGAGGGGAATACAGATCGCTGCTGAGGCGCAGCTGTCGAAACTGGTCAGGCGTCAGGTCGGGATACGGAGCAGGCTGCAGGAAAACCTAGGTTGGCAAATTCTTGCCGCACAACTGCCTGAATGAGAGAGATCGCTGGGGCTGGTTGGTCAATGGTGGGGTCAAGTGGGCAGGACTTGCAGCCTCGAGCTCGATCGTGGCGATTAATACGTGTGAGATTCTCATCTAAGGGTGGTGAAGCGGTAAGGTCGACGCAAGACGACGTCGCAGCAGTGTTAGGGAGCCGGGAGAACTGTGGAATGACGCGGCGGCTTTTGGCGAGCTCAAAGCGGCGGCTTTCCTTGACAATGACGTCGATGGTGGATACATTGTTCAAGACCAACAAGTTGAACGCGTCGTCTGCCATCCCTTTGAGTACGTGGCCAACTTTGTCAACCTCGGCTGTTTTCTCGTCGACTTTCCGTCAAAGAGCGAGCATGTACGAGACATACGATCAAGTAGAAGACTGAACTCGGGTAGCAAGCTCTTATTTAGCAGCCAGCTGCCGACCGGTCGGATTTCCAAAGAGGTCGCTGAGCTTCTTCTTGAAAGCATCCCAGCTAGAGATCTCGTCCTCGTGTGTCCGGAACCAAATACGAGGAGGTCCGCCCAAGTACAATAGGACATTCGCTAGCATAATGGTAATGTCCCAGTGGTTGTTTCGGCCGTACGAACTAATAGTGAACGAACAAGCAAGCGAACAACTAAACGAACGACAACTAAACAAGTCCAGTGCATAAGCGGGCGACCGCACGTATTTGCGAGTGCTCCACCACTGCATCGTAACCTTAACACACTTTAGAGATCACCCGAATTAGCGTGTATACGTTTCAAAGTCGTTCGTCGTTTGCGACGAACGCACTACGTAACTCGGTTTCGGGAGAGCACACCCGCTTTTCATCGGTGCCTTTGTATCCCAAATCCACCGGGCGACCGCCAACGATGAACACGAACCAAAGAGACAAACAAAGTTATTCGCTCTAAAGAAGACCAATAAGTAACCACAAAAGGCAGCGTTGCTTTTCTAAGATGAGTTTTCACGCTCGAGCCTCAAACGTTGTTAAAAGGATTCTGCTGAATTTTAAAAGTCAATAAGCCTCCAAAACGAATAAGCTCCTTGCCTTTGCTGCAACTGTTTTGGCATCTGAAGGCGCAGCAGGTTATGGTGATGGAAAATGCCATGCAGTGACGTCGCACTTGCTCAAAACTTAGTTCAAGGCGTTCTCAAACAAAAACTACACGAAAGAGCAGCGGCGCCAATATGCACTCTCCGCCAGTTGGTAGGGCCCATGTGATGCCAATAGGCCAATAGCGACGCGGCGTGGGCCTGGGACAGGGTGCGTGAGGAGGAGGCGGCATTCTTCAAA
This sequence comes from Dermacentor silvarum, assembly GCF_013339745.2. Lineage (NCBI taxonomy): Eukaryota > Metazoa > Arthropoda > Arachnida > Ixodida > Ixodidae > Dermacentor > Dermacentor silvarum. Next base: position 138,519,842 of record NC_051157.2, read on the forward strand.
GCGTGTTACTTTACGAAGTTTGAGGGGCTTTAGCGGAGTGCCGCCGAAAGCGCCATCTCGTTTCTGTAGAACAACCTGCTCCACGAAAAGGGTCAATACGCATGTTTATAACGCGCCACATCAGCGCTCATCGCTTGTTGTGCAGACACTACAGACAGAAAAAAATGGTCTGTTTAAAAACACTGATGGGAAAGCTGAAATACAGAGTGATTTATCCTCGTTAGACTTGTTGATTCCTGAGCGTAGACGGACTCGGCCGGTACGGTAGGCCTAACCTTCGGCGGAAGCGAATGATCTCGGCGCAGGTACTTGGTGAGTGCTAAAATGTTTGTATTTGAGCCTGAGAACCTTCTATTATTTTAGTACCCCAGGGAAAGTGGAAGCGCACGAATCACCTCAGCTTTGCTATCAGTGCGATAATCAGCGGCAGGCTTTTTGGGGTCCGTTCGAACGCGTCTGAACGGCTCCATTTTTGGAGCCGTCTTTCGGTCAGGCCGACGGTTTTCGCGTAATGGGGCATATAATGCTTTCGCATTAAAAGTGTGCAAGTTGACTGTGGCTAATATCCGTCGGTCAAGCTTGTGCAGTACAAAGCCAGCCTGCACCCCGTAGCGCGGCCCGACTGGAGCACATGAGCGTAAGCGCCCACTCCAGCACTGTTGTGCATGCACGTGCACATAGCAAACGCTGCGCATACACACTAAAGTTGCATGTAGCTGAGGTCTGCTAAGTAGCGTAGGTGCCGCGACGAACCCGCTCGCTGTAGTGTCCCTGAGTATGCTCCGAAAGAGAGCAGGTTCTCCTACCTTTTCCTCTCGCCGCGTGCACCGCTTACTCGCCGAGCGCCATCACATGGTCTAAAATGACGTCAAATGTTGCGTCGCGCTGCAGAGAAGCCAACTTCACGGACACGACACCGTATTTTCCTTACCTTTATTGCTATCATCCAGTGGCGCACCGAGGGGGGGGGGGGGGATTCGGGGGTTGTAACCCCCCCCCCCCCCTAGGCCGAGTTAACCCACTCTTTTGTATAACCCCTTTTCTTTCCTTGCGCCTTTGAGAGAGAGAGAGAGAAAAATTTATTTACAGAAAGGCAGAGAGGTCGGCCTGAGCTGTAACTTGCTCTGGCCTGCTCTCTTTTTGCGCCTTTGAGTACTGCAACTAAGATGTAAGAGGCGTAATCGTCTGCGAGTACGCAAAAAGCGCATTTTTTGACAATTTCCCGTGAAGAAATTGAAATTAGTGCTGTTTAAATGGTTTTGGCAAACTGTCAACCCCCCCCCCCCCCTCGCAGAGATCCTGGGTGCGCTACTGCTATCAACATTGCAATCCGCCACTTATGTAAACGCGCAACACGACACGAATGACATAACCTGACATGAAGGGCATGCACGCATGGAATGTCATGATATTAATTACATGCGCGACGTGGCATCGTTATTGACAATCATGCATGAAATGAAATACAGACGTGACACCACATACCTGTACATGAATGACATATCGTACATGACATGTCATTAATGTCACGATATGAATTACATTAGCGCATTACAAGGCATGTCATGACAAGAGTGACATGCATCACATCTGCGCGGCATGCATGCGCTACGATGTCAACAAACATTCACATCACGCGACGCACACACCTTATCCACAGCGGTCGCTGATCACGGAGGCACGGTCGCATCAAGAAACGAAAAAAAAATTTTCTTCTTGGTGGACTTTTAACTGTCCACAACAATGTGCGATACACTTCGAAGCTGCGACTTTAGTGCGCGCACAGCATCGCTAGCAATGACTAGAGTGACCTAGAATATGGGAGAGTGTCCAAAGCGCCGGGTCCAGCGAGGGCCTTTTTCTGTGAACTGCTGCGCCGCGCCGCTGCTGCTCCGGACCCGTGGGCTCTTCGCGCTCGCGAAGCGCGCGGGAAGCGAGGGTCGTCTGCTACGCGTTGTAGTTTTTTGCGTTCATTTTTCACGCAAAGCACTTGAACTCTAACTTCAACAGTGTGGTACTGCATGGAGCTTATCCATCTTTGAGCGTTTCTTTGTGCTTGGGCAGCAAGAGAATGCAAAAACTAACGTATCAACCTCATCAGCGCGGCCTAGCTCCGGTGCTAGAGTTCGGGAACGGTATTACGGTAACTGTGCGTGCGTAGAAACGCGCTAAATGAGACCGCGCAAGGAAAGAACGTAAAAAAAGATGGGCACGTGGGCAATATCACCATGCTTGCAAGAATAAGAGTAACGAAAAAAGTAAATTACTCGCGAAGTCAAGTGAAATACTTAAGTGCGTGCAGTGACCGCTTCGCTCATCACTACGCGCTTTTCACTCACGGTCGGTAGTAGTTTAGAGCCATATGCATATGTATTTACTCATGAATTTTTTTAGCCTCGACGATACTTTATCATGAACAGAGCGCAGTGAGAAGGTGTAAGGGCAACAAGAGAAGGAGCAGAGACGGTCTTAACGCCGCAATATTGTTGGCCAATTTCGCTTCAGAGATAGCCTACACGAACGATTCTTGCTGTACGCTATCTCTTCAATACAAACTTCGCGCACGATGTACCTTAAGGTTCACAGTGAGCGAAGCTGGTTTCAAATTCTGACATCCGAAATCAAAGTCATTCCAGCCAATAGGTAAGCAAACATAAAAAAGGTGAACAAATATATATTTTTCTACATTGAAATGAATAGATAGCTACTACTGACCCAGCTATTTACTCATTCCTTATGCAAAAGCTATTGCAGCAATAGCCTTGTTTTATTAATCCGGGAATCCTCTCTGAAATTACCAACATATAACTCCTCATGATATAATAGTTATTGCTTAACGTGTGATTTTTTTACATAAACTAACAAGCATTCATGGCGCGTGATGATTTTTGTGCTTGCATTATATTGAGTGAAAAATCGTCTTGAAAACTACAATCTTTGATGCACTATAAATATCACTATTGATTCTACATATTCCTAAAATAGTTACCTACAATCAGTAAAACATGAGAAGTTTATGTTCTGGTGATTAGTTGCCTCTTTCATTACGTAACTACAAGTACGTAATTATTTATCAGTAAGTATATTCGCTGTGTACGAACTAGCGAGCATATGCAATAGATATTCCTATAAAGTTATTTTCACGTTAAAATTCGCTTAGTGTTCGCGCTCTTGCAATACAAAAGGCGAAAGACTGATTTGCACATCCGTAAAGCATCACGTTTCCGTTTTCTGGTGTTCGCTCGTAATTATGAAATGACACGTACGTACACAATGTTGCACTGTTAGCATTTCATTTATTTTGGTTTGTCTTGTTTTTTTGCCGCCGTACCTTTCTAGCGTACCGTTTACGTACACGCCGTACGTGGTAGCTTAGTGGCTTTGGTAGGTTGGACTGCTAAACTCGAAGAGGCGGGTTCGATTCCCGGCCACGGCAGCTTACATTTCGATGGAGGCGAAATGAATAAAACACCCGCGTACATAGATATAGGTGCACGTTAAAGAACCCCTGGCGGTTGAAAGTACCGGAGCCCTCCAATACGGGGTTTTTCATAGCCAATGTATTGTAATTTTTGGATGTAAAACCCCAGAAATTATCATTACTATTATTACCCTTTACCTGTGCACTCAGTTCTACATGATATATGAGCAAGTTCGACACACTGAGATCGAGATTGGCATTCAACACGGTCTTATCGTCACACCGACACCGTCAGAGGGATTTCTGGCCGAAAATGCGGGTTTGCAGTTTGCACCACACGTGATATTGTTGTCGTTAATCGCGACGTGAATGCAAGTATGTCAAGTTACTAATGCCATGACCCATCAGTCATCTTAGTCACACATTTGTGTCTTTCCACGCTATACTTTGGAATATATACCAAGTGAACGAGACGCGAGAGTTACGCGGTTTGTATTTATTTTTGGTACCGCGGCTCCACCGACGGACACATTACGCTTCCCAAGAGCCTGTTAAGGATTTCGCCTTAATAATAAAAAAAAAAAACAGCAGAGCGCGGGAGGCAGTCTTATAGAACAAATCGAATGCATGAAAGAAAAGAAAGGGAACGATAGGGTGTAAAGGCGTTAGCATGAGCTAGCCATATCTTCCACGTTCTCCTGGTTGTCATCGCGATCTCCAGCTTATTTTCTTCTGCAGCACGTTCACGTTGCTCATTCCACGCATAACTAAATGAAGTAAGCGCGCGGAATGCGTTACTCGAACAGCCGCGTAAGCGCGGACCAAGCGAGCTAGAAGGAAATAGACAAAATACCCGTATTCACAGCCGGCAAACGCGTTCTCTGTGCAGGTGAGTCACTGCGGTATTACCATGCGGTGACGTGGTACTTAATATATCCCAAATTAACGCGATTTTCGCTACTAGCAACCAAAATATCAGGCTCGTAGCAGACGCCCGCCGCCTTGGCGCGGCTTCCGCAGCGGAGAAAGCTCACGGGTCCGGTACAGCAGCGCCGCGGCGCGGAAGTTCACACAAAAAGGTACTCGCTCCTCCCGTGCATTCGCGCGGCGCTTTGGACACTCTCCCATATTCTAGGCCACTCTAGCAATGACCATCGCTCTATATTGGACAAAAATTGCCTGTGATAGTAATAAAGACTGACTTTTACAGTTCTTTGGCACTGGTCAAAGCATAGTGATGCTGAAGAGGAGTTACAATCGGTTGATTTCTGCCTTGCAACCCCAATGCATTTTTTATAAGAGTACTTCTCTACGGCAGAATGGTTTTCAAACTACTGAATGTTATGATTATGGCACGTATACGTGAGTATATTGTTATGCACATTGATATTTAGCATTATTATGCAAAGTATTTGTGCTGTATGCAGTTCAGAATTCCATTTGCAAATTGGGAATGTTCATGCACTCTTAACCGTCTTGCTCTGTCACTCGGAATTGTGCTCAAACGACTGTATAGTAGCAAGATTAATGGAGAGACAGAAAGACGGGCAATACCTGTCCTTAGGCACGCCTGTCATCAAGTGCACTATGAGGAGCCCTTCAATTCTTTATTTATTATAGGCTCATCGTAAAACACAAAGTTTCCAGCACTAGTCACTGGTAGTACAGGCGGACATAATGAGTAGGGAAATGAGCCCAGAATAGGTATCGCTATGAAATACAGATTGCGTCATCGTTCCGAATCCATGGCTTGGGCTACCTCTTGACATGTACGCGTTTGGATGAAAAATGTTAACCTCCGAAGAGCGATTTCAGCGACCGTGTCTGCTGATAGATATGTCTTTTTGCCCAACCCTGTTATCTGATTATAAATCTGAGGTTGCCCCCACGAGAGCTGATACAGGGGCTAGTAACACATCAATAACGCAACTAAAAGACAAGGACAAAGAAAGCGATAGGGCCAGCGCCGTGTGCCGTAATTTTTCTCATGTCAACAATTTTTTGTTTTTGTCAGACGTGGGAGCTTCAATTGCAGCACAAAGATTTCATTTGCTTGTTGGCTGGACCTGCTTGTACAATTACATATGATTATTTTCTCTTGTTTTTCATTAAAAGAAAAGGTTTTCAGCAGACAACAGTGGCATGGAGAGAATGCAAGAAGACACACGACACATGGCTGGCCTAGCAACTGAATGTTTCTTTTTGACGCTACACATTGCCCAAAACAACCAGCGTAATATTGTTCCTTTTATTGCGATAGCAATTATATGGACCCTTCAACCGGATTTCTGCCATCGGCGTCGCTGTCGTCGTCGCCGTGAGGTTACGTATAAGGTCCAAGGGCGATCGCCGCACGCCGTATGTGCGAGTGAATGCGCGAGGGGGACGCGCGCTTTACGGAGAGTGAGCCCACGGCGGAGAGCAAACGAGACTTCTTCCGTCGCGCGAAAGGCCGTGGGGGTAAGGAAAGGAGGGAGGGGGGCGACGCTGTGGTGCGGCACCAAATGCGTATCTTCCACCCGGGCGCAAGGGGAACTGGCGAATCTTCCACGCGAATGGAGGAAATCAGGAAGGCAGCGCGGGAGGGAGGGGGGGGCGGCTTCTAATCTGCCAGCTACCGCGTATTTGTACTTTGCGCCCGTGCGGGCTGTCGCTAGCACCGTATCTTGAAAGCTATCTCCACACGACTCTGACCTTTGTATGCGCTGTGCTTGCGCTGCTTAGTTTCCGTTGAAGCGATGGACCGCACGAACCTTCGCTCTCTGCGGTAGCCGCGCTAGTTCACGCCAGCGTTTTGACAGTGGTTGTCTGCGGTCATGGAGTGTGATCTATTCATGTTTGCTTGTGCGCGCTGACACTTTTGCACTGAACTCGCCCATGACCACAGTGTAGTGAGTTTGCACCTTTCGCATTGCTAATTCAGCATCTTTATAAAACTTCTCTTTCTTTATCATCGTGACTGGAGGTTCGGGGCGTAGGCTTGTGCTACCTTCATTCTGTATCTCCTATTCAGCTTTATTACGACCATTGATACCCTATCATTAATGCTGTAGAATTCATCAATGTTGCCCGCTATGTCCTCACGGACAAGAAGTCTTACCCCGAATTCTCTCTTATCTGGAAGACCTCTGTAGCAGAGTACGTGGTCATTAGTCAACACTGTATAAGCCTCACCAGTTCTTCTAACCTCACTAAGGCCAATAATATCCCAGGCAGTGCCAAATAATTCCTCAAATAGCCCTGCTAAGCTAGCCTCACTTGAGAGGGTGTGCGTGTTGAACGTTGCTAGGTTCAGTTTCCGGTGCCGGCCTGTCCGGACCCAGAGTTTCTTAGCTCCCTCTGCCACGTCGCAGTCTGACCCCTGCCTTGGTCAGGTGCTCCGCAGCCGCTGGGGACTGTGGGCCATGAGTTAATTACAGAGTCATGAGGGAGGTAATGGCCGAATACTGCACCACGGAGGCCCATTCCTGTTCCGGTGAGGGGTGACTTTGTTTAGTGAGCCTTCCTAATTTGGTTGCACCTGGACTTAGCATAGCCCCACTAGCTTTCGGCGATATTTTTTTGCCGGTGTCAGGCGCCACTACATGCCTGAAAATGTAGTGGGCTGAAGGAGGATTCGAACTTATGGCCTACAGATTAGAAGCCGGGTGTTCTACCTCTATTCTACGCCACCACTCTATAAACATGGCTGAATAAACGTGGCTAAATACTCAATTGTTACTTTGGAAAGTAGCGTTCCGGTCTGTTGGAGTGACAGCGATAATAATCTCATAATTATATTTTAAAAAAGCTGAAAAAACCAATGAAGGCTGTAGCTGTTTACGTAGTTAATGTCTCGTTCAAACCATTTGGCAATCTGCAAGGATCTGTTTTCCGCAGTTCGTTCATTCGAAGAAAAAACATGTGTCCACCCTTCGCAGTTACAAATTTTCAGGCACATAGCGCTTACTTTTTTTGAGCCTCGATGTCGATTTGAAGTCGGTTTGAAAAAGTGGTTTTCAAATTCATGAAGTCCTGGCACGAAACTTTGCACGAAATTTCCGTAGCGTCAGATGGAGTTGAGTCCGAGTCATCTCATGCTGATACAAGGCCTGTGTCGGTACGCTTCATCGAGAAAGTCGACGTCCTATAGCGTTATCTGGATACTCTGAGCCGGCATAGCGGACCTTGAGCAACTGTATACACATTCCCTTCGTGGTCGCTGCATACGCTCTCAATCTCGCCGATCGTCCTACAGTAATTCGGACTTGGGTCACACCGGTTATCCAACCACCTCGATACTCTTTGTAGCATTCAGCTGTTTAGTCTTTTTCTGTCGAAGCCGGACCATCCCTTGATCAGCCTTGCAGACGGTTTGTTGTTGGGACTTCTCTTCACTATAGGGCATGTGAACCAAGAAGAAATAAGCTTAGGCAGCCAGTCTTTTAGCTTTTACTTTATTCTTTTATATTCACTCTTCACACTTCATATCATTTTACATGTATGTCAAACTGAACGCAGCGTTATTTTATCTCTCCTTCTTTATAATTTGTCTAATCATTTAGTTTGAGTTAGTCCGACTTCAAAATTACGCTTTGCCCTCCGCGGCGCTTCAATGGATCCCGCTTTATGCTGCTAAACACGAGGCCATGGGTCCAATACGCGGCTGCGCTCCGCTGAAACACGATAGTAAAAGGTGGCAGCTTCGCCCGAAGGGTGACGTATTTACAGCGATATCAACGTTTAGCATCGCACCGTACCTCTTCGGATGATGTCGTAAACGTTGTCGCATGTCGCCATGTCGCATGTTTGTGCGACATGGCTCGAAGCAGCACACAAGATAACCCAGGTAGCACACAAAGTCTTCAAAATGTCTTAATAATGGATTCAACGTCAAAAACAAATTTTTGACCAAAATCGACGCTTTAACAACGTCGCAGGCACGACAGATTAAAAACTAGGGGTGAATACGTCTTGAAAACGTTTTCATAAGACTAGCCGTATCTGTTCAATTACCTAGCGTACCGGGTTTTCGACGGCGCCGTTTTTGGCGTGAGAATTCGTCATTTATCCAACCTTACGCAAGGCGGCGATACCGTCATCACATCGGTCACATGACCCCGGTGCAGATGTCCAAGCTTGTGGCCGCGGCTGCCGGCTTCCGCGTGAAACCGGCCTGTGCATAGTTCCGTAATTGCGCTTGGTTTGGGCTGTCGTGTGTTTGTGCCTGTTTTCGGTTGTGCTGTCCTTTGTCATTGTGATGAGTGAAAGAAAACGATGACGACGAAGTGCACGCGGGTTCTTTCGCGATTCGACAACGCATGTGAGTGATCTCGCCAAATCAGCGATGGCCCAGTGGTATTGGGCCACGTATGGCGAGCCCGTGGCGAAATGCTTCGTGGCGAGACACGCGGCTGGTCAGCGGTGACGCGGAAGACAGCAGGCCGACGTGTCGGACGCCGAAAATCAAGGAACGCGGCCGTCCTATGGAGCTGCCGCCCAACCGTTGCCCTTCGCCAAGGCGTTCGCCAGCGCGAGTACTGCACCTCGGAGCGTGGCTTGGCCTGCTGTGCACCACTTGCCGCGAGAATTGCGGATCGTGGGCAAGGAGTCTCCTTGGTCAGTTGTTCGGCGCAGCACCGTTCGTGGCTTGCTAATGGCCGCATATGCACCGAGCACTGCGGCTCGCGCGCAAGCTGTCCGCTGGGCAGGCTGACCATTCCTGCAACATGCCCTGCGGCTCGGATGCAGGCTGACCGATGAGCGCCATGGAGCGGTCGTCTCCAGTTCGGTCCGGTTCGGTCGCTCCGCATCGTCTCCAACATCGAGGCGTGTCCGACGTCGTCACGTCATCACCCCTCACTTCGGCAAGCCCTCGTCTCATGTACACCGTACCTTCAGCTCTCTTGACTGTTTCTTTCTCGGACTCATATCAACCCTAGCTGTTCTAGCCTCGTATGTATGTCGTGTCATGTGGCCAAAAGTTCTGTGTGGTTGTAGTTTGATTTTATAGTTTTCGTAAATTTATTTTGGTTTTAGTTTTCATAAGGGTAGCTTGGATTTTGCTATCACGATTTCGACTGTTATTCTTGCGTCCTTTTCCTCATAGCGCGGCACGACAAACAAGTGTGACGAATGTCCTCGTGATTACCTTTACACTCATACAAGTATTGCAGTGTTGTGCTGTCTTATTCAACACTGCGTGTGCAGTGATTTGTTTGTATGGTTTTAATTTGTTGAGCAGCTTAGTTTTGCATTAAGGAGCGCCGATTGGAGGGCACTAATTTGCTCTTCAATCTGATTCTCATGTCGCTATTTGAGGAGCCTTTTCAGTGATGTTGTATTTAAGGCATTAAGCTCAGTATGAGGATGAAGGTCAGAAGAAATGTTGCTTTTGTGTGCCTGGCATCGGGATCTGTCGTCAGGAGTGAAACTATCAAGTTTGGCAGGATGCGAAGAAATGCTGGAATTGCTGTCTCTGCGCACTTTGCCTATATCCTCTAGACAGCTGTGATTGCGGTATTTCAGTTTCCCGTTTCGCAAGAATGTTGCAGACAAGAGAACTGACATCTTTGTTAAGGATTCATTACGGGTATGGTAGCGCAAGAGATGAGGTCAACTGCCCGTCCTATTCCAATTGCCTTGTGCTACAGCGCACCCATAGAATATTGCGTACCACACCGTGCCGTTATCGCTTGCGATTCAGGTTCTCTCGATTGTGTTTTGGCCCGTTTTATCTTACTTTATTGGTATTTCATGGCCTTTAGAGGAACTTAATTTCCAATGTGACACGGGCAAATTCGATTTTCTTTGGCACCTCGGCATGGTTGCGATATATTGCGCTGCTTATTGGAGTTTTCTTCTTCTTATAGTTTTTCTAGTTCGCGAATGCATACCGCATATACGCTGCATAACTCGCTAGTGGATACTGCATATGTGAATCGTGAATGCCCTTTTCGTAAAATATCCTGTTACTCCAGGTAGTCACGATTATTTGCAGTTTGTGACTGGTGTCGGACTCTACGCTGCGCACCCTTCGTGGCATTTAGTTGGCCGTCTGCCGAGTTCATGCGTGTGCCAGTATACGCACGGTGCTTGAGAAGTGCTCGCGCGGTTCTTTCGATTTGTGCGCTCTTCGTGCACTTCCCGCAACAGGGCATGCCGCGGTTCTTGGTCCTTGTGCAACAACCTTTCCTATCGTACATCAGACAGAGCAGAGGCGCCTCTATTTAGGCATGTCAGTGCGTGTAAGCATGTAAGTTGAAGGGTAAAAGTACATAGCATTTGCTGCTTAGAGTCCATGTGATGGGTTATTTACACAGCCATTTTAACCATGGCAATGCGGAATGGATTCGTGCATGATTAGTTGCATAAATTGGTCCCTGCGGGGAGGTCTAAGTACAAAATACGGTTGCAGGGCAACAGTGTACCAATAATCGCAGAAGTATCGGACGAATGCATTGTGACTGAATGTGGTGTCTTGAATGCTAGTGAGCAGTTGACAGGTGACTTAAAACGTGATAATGCTTTAAGCGCATAGCGGCTTTAATTATTCTTGCTCTCTTGCAATGTGCCAACTGATCAATCTTATACAGTCCGCTGGCATCAACATAGTGGCCACTGGTGAAAGTGTGGGAGAACACATGAACATACATTTGGACATCTTCCCTCGTCTGCTTTAAAGGGTGTTCTCGAAATCGCTTAAGAAATAGAAGCAATCACACTGCTAGCACAGGAAGGGCGAGTGAACGCCATTTAATATAGTATTACATAAGGTGTCACTAATTTCACTTGAAATGCTTGGTAAATTTAATTTAGAATCCACATATGTGATTTCATTGACCAGCCTCTTCAAAACAATTCCTGCAATAATTTTTATAGTTCCCCTCATTAGGTTTGTTATTATAATCCGGGTACAGTGTTGTAGTTGCATATTTTGTGTACATATCACTTTCATAAGTCATAATAAAATTTAGTATGTCTTTAACATTGTAGCTTACTTGTGCTGTAATATTTCGTTACAAGCTGCAAAAATTTGAAAAAATGTGTAGCCTCTCCTCCCCCCCCCCCCCCCCCTTATCTAAGCACACGTAAAGGGAAGTCTTCAGTGCTACACCTCAGTGCTACCTCTGGTGCTACCAAGTGAAGAGCAAATACATATACAGGGTGTCCCAGCTAACTTTAGCCAGAATTTTAAAATATATCGATGCATTCTAACGCGACCAAACCCATGTTGATTACCATTGTATGGCATAAGTCACTATTTTTTGTATTCTGCTTAATTGCATAATTAGTTAAGATTAATGAACCAACTTCTGAAGCAACGAAGTTAGGAAAGAAGAGTGGTTTGCAAAACGTCGAATTAAACAGTTTCTAACTTTCTATTAAGTATTAGCATTTTCCCGCTTGCTGCAGATGCCCTCGAAATACAAAAAAATACAATGTAACATGCCCCCTTGTGCGCCTTGATTGCAGTGCCCCCAAACGCTCCGCGTACAAACGAACATAGATAGCATTTAGCGGCGTGTTGCCGCTTAAAAGGCGACAGGGCACCGACGCAGGCGTTGGCTGCGCGATTTACGCCAGTAACCGTTATCGCTTGCGCTGCGATAACGCTTGCCCTGTCACGTTTTAAGCAGCAGCACACCCTACTAAATATTATGTTCGTTTGTACGCGGAACGTTTGGTAGCACTGCAATCACGGCGCGCTAGCGAACGTGTCACGCGGTATTTTCTTTTATTTCGCAGGCACCTGTAGTAAGAGGGAAAAAACTAATACTTAATAAATAGAAAGCTAGAAACTGTTAATCGGACGGTTTGTAGACCGCTGTAGAACTTAATAATTTGAATTTTGTTTGCTTCGTTGGTTACTTACTGTCAGCTAGTTATGCAATTGATCCGAATACAAAAGATAGTGTGATTTACTGCAAACAATAGTCCGCAACATGCATTTGGTCGTGTCGTCTTAGTGTGCCGCGGCATATTTTTAACTTAGCTGGGACACCCTGTATATGCCAGCGATAGTATGTCGGCAAGCCTTTCTGCTGAAGCCACTGCATTTGCATTCAAAACATTTCAACTACCAGCGTAGTGCAGGATACGTGTCCACTTCGACAAAATGGAGCACTAGTGCAAATATCTGCGCGTACTTGTCCAGAGCAACAAGTGTGTCTACATTAAAAACATTTCAAGTACCAGCATGTACGACAGTTCCATTGCAAGAGGCACTGAATAATGTTAAGTTGTGCGCTCCCAAGCGGTTCATCAATGAAATTCTGCCTGGACTGTGTGCCAAATACTTTTGGATGTGAAAGTTGAGATTCTATCAGCCATCGCCATCTTCCTCGGCCGCCTTTTATATATTGAGCACTCCGGCGCGTTTGTCTCGTGCCTCGTGCTGCGAGCTGCGAGGTTATAAAAAAAAGGGGGAGGGAAATAAAAGCTTCTTCTGCTCCTGCCATCGGTCCGAACGGTTCTCAGATCTTCCGCTCGCTGACACACATTGTTGTAGTGGACCTAACCTCGGTCGCTATAACTTGTTGACCCGGACGTCATCGTACGGCGAGCACCCCGTCAAGGACGATGCCACCAACAAGTGACCAACGACCAGCGCAGAGGGCCTCCCCACGTTGGAGATTCACCTGCCGTCCTTTTGGCCACAAAATCCTGCAACCTGATTTACTCAGGTGGAGGCCATATTCGACCTTCGGCACATTACCTCGCAGCGCGCGTGATTTCTCCATGCTGTCTCGGTACTCTCTACAAACAGAGGTGGTTGAGGAGTTTCAAGAAGTTGTGGACTTGCCCCACAACACCACACCCTATTACCACTTCAAATCGACGATGCAGGATCGAAAGTTTTAGAAGCTTCAGCAGCTTCTAAAACAACAGGAGCTCGTCGAGCGTCGGAACTTCTATGTCGGATGCGGCGGCTTCTGAGTGACTAGGCTGGATGCAAAAGGCCGCTGCTGCGTGAAATGTTCCTTCAGCGCCTGCCGCAGAATTGGGTGGTCGCCTTGGCTGCCACACAAGAAGACATGTCCCTCGACAATCATGCCGAGCTGGCCAACCCTATCGCTGACAATTCAGCAAGAGGTGCTTGTAGCAACAACGACCGTTCCGCTGTAGCACCGCGAAGATCGGCAGTCTCACCTTCAGTAAAAGACCTTAGTACCCTTTGGACCGATGGCAGAAGCAGAAGAAGCTCTCTTGTTCTTCCTTTGTTTTAACCTTGCAGCACGAGACACGTGCCGGAGTTCGCCGTATACAGACTCGACAGGGGAACAGCGCGAAATGACTAAGGACGAGAAGGGGAACACACATCAGCTCTGGTATGTGTTCCTGTTTTTGTATTTCGTCTTTTCGCGCTGTTCCTCTGTCGAGTATGTACCGACTAGCCCAAGCCTCTAATTTCACTTAACTTGGGCCAAAATTCAAAAATGTGCAAAGACTACGTAGCTGGACAGAACCAAGGTAATGTTTGCCGTCGTTTAGAGATACTCAGATTATATTTTGCATTCTGCCTAATTATATAATTGGTCTTCATTAATTAATCAACTTCTCAGTTATAGTTAAGTGTCAATGAGATAAGTGTCAAAATACACGCAAACTGGCTCGAGCGGCCAGTCGCACGGCAGTTCTGAGTGTGTTCGGGGGCTTCTATCACATTCGGAAAAACGCTTTTCAGTAGCACGCATTGAGCAACAGAAAGCTGTATCGGGAGGTTTTCATGTTGCTCTACAATTTTCTCATTGACACTTACCTAATTATATTAATCGAGAAGTTGAACAAATAATGAAGACTAATTATCTAATTAGATGGAATTCAAAAAGTAATCTGAGTATCTCCAAGCGGCGACAAACATTGCCTAGGTTCTGTCCAGCTACGTGGCATTTGCATATTTAAAGTTTGGGCCAAGTCACGTGAAACCCCCTGTATAAAAAGCGGCTGAGGAAGATGACCATGGCTGCTAGAGGGCGAACTGGTAAAACGTTTGCTCGGGGTTACATGTGCAAACGCTTCTTGTCATTCAGAGTGTTTTTTTTTTGTTTTTTTTTTACTTTAGGAAACAGGAGATGTAATTAAAGTGTAACATGGCAGTGTACTAACGTATTCACTGGTTTGCAGATGATTCATTGCGGCCTTATGCTTGTTTTTTTTTCCAGAGTGGTACATATATGCCTCTGGTAGAATGCTTTTTATATAAAACAAGGATTAATTCCTTGGTTACTTGAATGAAGCTTCCAGTGCGATATTTTTAATTTCCAGGTTTATATAAGTTTGTAATATGAGGCTTATACATCCATGTCTCGTGTACTAAAATGCTAAGATTATTTTATTTATGTAGCATTACTCAGTCTCATCGTACACTGTAATACAATGGTGCACACTTGTGACACTGATTTCCCCGTTTGAGTATTCTATACTATTATTACTTGATTGTTGCCTTTTGGTTTTATAGTTCTTTTAATTTACACCATTACATTATTGACGTATCCCAAAGGCAGTATTTTTTATTTTAACATGTTCCCAGTGTTTGTTTTTGATACTATGCGGCGTTATTCCTTTTTGTGTTCTTTTCAAGCTTCTAGATTATTGGTAACATTGCTTGTAGGCAGCTGCCATGCAATTAAATCTCACATTTCTCAGTCTGCTTCTTGCAGTTGCTGTGATATCAATCTCTAAATAACTCTAGTCTGTTCATCTGACTGCATGGGCTGTTTACTTTGCTAAATAAGAAACTTTACGAAGTTTGTTTGTATATTGTAGTCATTGTTCATCAGTTTCTAGTTCATTAAGCATTGTATCTGCGAACTTTAGTCATTGTTGGGGTACTTTTAATTCAATTTACTTTGTATTTCTTGTACATTTTGCTGAAATCTTGCACTTTTTCAATAACCTTTTGCTTTGTAGTACTGTCCTCATTCCATGCGCACTTCGCGCCTGGACGCTTGTCCAGACGCGCCCATTTTTTCTTAGCGAGATTTCATTCCCATTTTGGTTGCAAACATCGTTGCTGCATACCAAAGACAGTATTCTAGACTGATTTTCGTGGACATGTTCATTTTCATGTGACTTGGTAGAGGATGCGTCGGCGTCGATAGGCAACAGTGCTTGGCACTGCACCAGGAGCTCTTTTGCACTCGACACCGAAGCTTCGACTCATTTGGGACCCCTGAAAATTAGCTTCAGATTATCGTAAACCTTTCAAGACCATTTCTAGACCAGCTTTTTGATAACGTCTTAAAAACGTTTAGAAATTGGATATAAATAGCTTTAACAAAGGGCTTATTTGTTTCTTTCCCAGTGCTATTTCTAGACGAGCTTTTCGAATAAGTCTTTAAGACATGCGATCGATCGTCTCAGGAAAGTAATTAAGCCGGACATTAGCCGATATAAACGACATTTTACCGACAATGTTGTCTCACTAATCTCATCTTTAAACCGTTTTTATCGTCTTGGATAAACGCTACGAAACGTTATGTATCTCTTTTGAGCTACCTGGGTAAGCCCTGCTGGGCATAACGAGCAGCGGCCTGTCAGCTACCAGGCGTCTGCAAACACTGCCGTCTTGAGTACACGAGATGAAACAGAAAGAGACCGACGTCAAACCGTCGTCATATGTCGGTGCCCCGAGTGAAATATTACAGTGAAGCTGTACATGCCTAGGCGAACACTCCTGTTCCGACTACAGAACCTTCCGGCGGAAAGTTACGTCACAACTAACGTTAAAGAAATCACGTGTGGCACATACCCGCATTGTATATATGGATATAAGCTTCCGAGAGCAGGAGCGGGGGAGATCTCGTCGGCGTCGCGTCAACGCCTCGGCAGAAGATCAGGCACGCGATGTGGAGCGCAGTCAGACGTAACCAGACAGACGTAAGCAATAATTGAGAAACACTTTAATGAACCGTCGGGATTAACCCAGTGATAAGCACTGGGGCCGCACATTTCAGCTTCCCTGGTATACTATTTGTACGGGGTGCATGGGCGGTGTAATGTTTAAATCCAGAACGAGCACAGGCGCCGGTACCGGTGAAACTGCATCGCTATGAGATTGTGAGTCCAAATATTGTTTTGCATTTTTTGTGGTTTAGAATAAAAAGCACATACTGCGAAATAATTTTCGAAGTCTATTCTTCGCGCTCGGAAAATGTCGAACTTTTGACGAATAAATCAGTCAGGACTGCAAAACCTGGTCAGAGCAACTTTGGTGTTTCAGTAACGTAGCATGTCGAGGAAACGATATGGACCACCACACTGACGCCCATGCCGACGACGACGACGCCGCCATAAATTTGCTAGGAGAGTCAATATAATTGCTATCACAATAAAATAACGAAATATAATCACCCTGCCAGGAATCAACCAGGGGCTGCAACAGGGAAATTTAGCAACTAGCTTGGATGCCAGGCTAGCAATTTACAAGGGGTGCGGAATAAATGCAACAGGAAGAGGCTCGCAGAGGTAAGAGGAGGGCTCCCATAAGAAAGAGGAAGGAGGTATCTGAAAAGGAATCAACATCGACCACAAACGATCAACCGCCTAAAAACGAAATCATATGATCATTGGTAACACGCGAACAGTTAACAAGGGACGCGGAATTGTACGTGTCATAATTTAGCACACGCCGTACCATGACAGCTGTTCGGGGTGCAAAAATTATATTCTGGGAATTTATGCTCCATAACTATGATCACATTATGAGGCGCGTGGTAGTTGGGGACTAATTAATAATTTTGATCACCTGGAGTTTTTTTCGAGCTAGATTGTTTTTTTTTCTTTCATTTCGTTATGAGCCACTGTGGTGGCGACGAGGCTTTGGCACAACGCTGCTGAGCCGGATAGTGCGGGATGACACCACCGCTGCGGCGGCCGCATTTCGATGGGGGCGAAGTGCAGAATTGCCCGTGTGCCCCACTACGGCATACTTCATGAGCACATCGTGGTGTTCGTACATAAAACCCCAGAACTTTATCTTTATTTATATTAGCCCCCCGCCCCCCCCGTCACCCTTTCAAGGTTTAATGCCATCATCCGATGGCCTGTAATATTAGCACGAGTAAATACAGGAACGAGAAAACCTCAGAGTAAAAATTACAATGGGCTGCTGAAGATGTCATTGAAAACGTGTTGGTTGCATTCGTGCAGCGCGCACCTTTGTATTTAAGGCTTCCGGAAATCTGCTGAAACACCCTGTATTAATATTCACAAAATGCAGCACAGCTTTGTCGAGCATCGCAGCGTCACAAAAATTCAGAACTCGCGTCACGAGGAAGCAATTAATTTGCTTATTCTACCGTTTTGTTTATATTATGTTGCTATCTTGAATTGTAGTGAACGTGACGGCCCCTCGGCACTGGCAGCACGTGCGGACAACTCAGGATGTGGTTGTACAAGTACTCCATGTCTGTGTCTTCGGTGTGCTTTATGTGAGAGTACACTATCCCCTGAGAGTACAAGCCGTACTATCCCGATGGAAAGAAACGCGAACAGCGGAGCGCGTGGCCGAAGCATAACTGAAGTTATAGTGCGCGCCGTCCTGTCATCACCATTGACAGGCGGGCACATCCGGTGTGATCGCGCTGTGCGATGGTGTGCCCCCCTATCCTGCAATATTTTTGTTTCTGTTCTGCTTCTCTTTTATTTGAAAACGAGGGAAGGAGACGGCACATTAATGATGACAGCGCAAACTGTACTACCGCGATGAAAAGAAACGCGAACCGCGGAAAGCGTGGCTTTTAGCACGGTATTGGCAAGGAAAGCTTATCATCAGCCAGTCATATCTGACACTCGGAACGCACACGCAGTGCCGGAACAAGACGCTAGCGCTACGGTGGCGCCGACTGAAAATAGCGACAGCCAAAGCATATGGGAGTTGGACTTCGCACTAGCGCTGACTGTGCCAAAAGCCACGCTTTCCGTGGTTCGCGTTTCTTTACATCGCGGCAGTACAGTTTGCGCTGTCATCATTACTGTGCCATCAACTTTCATCGTTTTCAAATAAAAGAGAAGCAGAGCAGAAACGAAAATTATGCAGGATAGGGGGTTCACCATCGCACAGCGCGATCAAACCGGATGTGCCCGCCTGTGAATGGTGAGGACAGGACGGCGCGCACTATACCTTCAGTTATGCTTCGGCCACGCGCTCCGCTGTTCGCGTTTCTTTCCATCGCGGTAGTACGTTCAGATTCGCGCCAAGAAGCCCAGCATTGACGTTTCCCTAGTGTCGATGTGTCTTATCATTTACTGCTCACCACATAATTCATAGCAATACGACGTCTTGGTACATTAGGTTACCAGCGTGTGTCCGATAAATGTGTTATAGGCTACAAACTTTGTATCCAGTGGTGTCAACTGTGTTTGAAATTGGTACCTGGCACATTAGTAACAGCGACCACCTTGTTTATTCAGTAATGTACTAACTCTGCGGATCCCAAATGCAGTTATACTGAGGTAGTACTACTGAGGCGACAACTAATTAGTAACCACTACGACCCATTTTAAGAGTGGGCCTCTTCGATTTTCCACTTCTGGCTACCCGCGGGCTGCCAGAGCCAGCCAGCGCGCCTTCGTTTTAAAGCGAAGCTTTGTACCTCTACCAGCCAAGGGTTCTGTCGTGTCCGTCGTTGTAATCAAAAAACGATCCCGACGAACCGCTAACAATTGCAGGTATAGCAGTATAGCTTACTTGAATTCAGGCATTCAGCGTACAACTAAGCACTCGTTTTCGCAAGAAAAACCACAAAAACAAGCTTCAAAGTGATGAGCCAACATGATGGATGATAAGGGCTGCGGGCAAACAACGGAAACAGGCTCGGCGCGGTCCGTAAAATTAGATTGCAGCTGTTGCAAAGCTTATGCAGCTGCTTGAAAGAGGGTTGACGTCATTCGAAACCCTTCCAGCCTAGTAACTGCTTCGGTTCATTTTCTAGACTACCCCACTATGGGTAGACCACGGAAAGTAAAGACGGCAGAACGTGCATTCGCGGAACGTGTATTGATTTAACCTTGGCAAAGAATGTAACTACAGTGAAAACTGAAAATTTGAGTGTATATCACACCGATCATAAAGCAGTAGTGAACATTGTTGTGAAATAAATAATAAAGGCCATGGTTAAAGTTACATTGTAGCGTGTGAAATATCAAGTGCGCCGCAGTCACCGTGAGGGTGGCGTAAAAAGCTTCGCTTTCCAACCACCTTCACAGGGTGGATTGGCGGGCAATTTTTTTCTCGGGTGGCTCCGCCGACCGCGTGACGCACTTCCGCCGCGCGTTCGTTTTACTCGGGCTGGACGCTTCTGGCTACCAGCGGGCTGCCAGAACCTGCCAGGACGATTTTGTTCTGGCTGCTCTCTCGAAGTTCTCTGGCTAGCAGACGACAAAAAGAGGCGACGCGCGCTCGCCGCCATCTTTGTGAGGACTTGACGGATTGCAGCGCGGGCGCTTGAGGACTTTTACCTCGCTCAGGCTTGCGTCGACGCTAGCGCGCGCCGCCCCGGCTGTTGAGGTTTTGGACTTCGTCTCGCGTACTCGTCGGCGCGGTACGTGGATCGCTGATTGCGTTGCTTCTAGCGTTATCTTACTAGGGTTCTAACGCACCGTACGGCCTTGCGAGGCGGTGCCATACGAACGGCGGCGAACCATTTGAAGCTTCCTTTGTATGTGTGTGTGTGTGTGTGTCGTGAATGCTTCTTCCCCGCCGTACACAGCGCGCGCGGCGTCACCGTGGGCGCTGTCGATTATGCTTGAATGATATTTTCATCGTGTTCCGCGCAAGTTGTTCGCGAAGTTGTAGGCACTGAATTCCCCACATCGCGGTGCCTTTTCGGTCCATCTTTCTCTAGTGGTATTCCTTTTCATGCACATCGCTCGCGTATATGCGGCGATATCAATTTTTTTTTTATATATAGCGAAGGCGTCGCAGCTAGCCACGTTCGCTCCGTCGTATGCTTGGGTGGCAGCTTGAAACCGCCTTTGATGTTAAAGGAATGCACTGGTTGAGATGAATAGAGACTACACGTATATTAGGTTAATTATTGATCTCGACCAATACCAATATCTACCAATACTATTTTTCATGAAAAGCTTTTCGCTGGTCACAGGTAGTGTGCATTTTCATGCGCCAGCCGCAGCGCCAGCTCCTTCAGCACAGGAGCAGAATAGAAAGGAGCACTATCAACCGAAACAAATTTTCTCAAATCGAATTCAAGCATTTCGATCGGCACGAAATTTTACGTGTGATGACGTATCCGCTTTTTCGTGTCTTCTCAAATGACTTCAAATGTCGCCGGTGACCGACCTCCTCGAGCGATCACTTTTTCGCGATTATTTACGTGCGGTTTTCTGTCTTGGCATCGGACGCGTCGCAGGCCGTTTGTTACGCTGTGCCAGTCACGCAAAATCTCGCAAAAGTGATCGTTTTCCCGAATACAGCTGATTATTTTCACGGTGGCAACGCAAAAATGGGCCGACTAGGCCTCGCGTGTGCCGCCCACGCCGGTCGCTGCCATGCTGGTAGCATTTTTACATTTATCCCGCGGCCAGCGCTGTCCCGGCGTTCGATTTTGCAAACTTCGGGCAGCTCCGAGTTGTCTTGGGTTCCCAGCACACGTGACTTCCTATCAGAACCGGAACTAGCTGGCTGCCGTCTGGCTGCGAGCGAGCTGCCAGAACTCTGAAACTCGAAGAAGCCCAGTGTGTATTTGACAATTCGATAGAAACACTAGAAACTAAATTAAATTCTGTGCTTTTACGTGCTAAAGCCACGATTTAATTATGAGGCATGCCGTATTGGGGGACTGCTGAACACCTGTTACCACCTGGGTTCATTAACGTGCACCTATACACAAGTACACGAGCGTACTTGCATTTCGATCCTGTCGAAATGCGGCCGTCGCCGCCAGATCGAGCAAGCGACCTCGAGCTGAGCACTTGAACGCCATTGCTACTTAGCTACTGCGCACGGTGCCAGAAATCCCTGCGATGGTTACTAGTATGAGGCGAAATATTAGTATGCGTTACATTTACATTTTATCTTCCATGACTACTCACTTTGGTTCCAGTGAACCTAAATAGTCTGAAAAGGCCACATCATTTTTGTTTTGAGGGCTCTTAGGTACGCTTTAACATGGCCTACATTGCGGTTGTTTTATTGCGATAGCAATTATATGGACACTTCAACCGGATTTCTGCCGTCGGCGTCGCCGTCGTCGTCGCTGTCGCCGTCGCCGTGAGGTTCCCTATAGATAAAATCTTCGCCGCGCGCAGTATGCCCGAGCGGAAGCGTGCGGGGACGCGCGCTATCACGGAGAGCGAACGCACTCAATCTCCCACGCGCAAGCAAGGAAGCAGGAAGCCAGCGCCGGAGGGAGCGGGAGGGGGGGGGGGGCGCACTTCTCTGCCAGCAACCGCGCTCGTCGCTCGCTCGCACCGTCTCTTATCTCCACACGGCTCTGACCTTTATGCGCCGTGCATTCGCCGCTCAGTTTCCGTTGAAGCGATAGACCGCACGTACCTTCGCCCGCTGCGGCGTATGCTTGCTGCCAGTGTTTTGACAGTCGTTGTCTGCTGTCATTCAGTGTGATCTCTTCGTGTTTGTTTGTGCGCGCTCACACCACGCTTGTTCATTCAGTTCGTAATAGTCGGGCCACATTTTCCAACGCACGCTACACATGCAATGCTGCCCGCATCGGCAGTGCAGCGCTGCAGGTGTGTCCCTTCGCACGCGCTGCCCACGGGAAGCGCTTCTCATCAACACCACCGTTTCACACGCGCCTTCTCGTGGTCATCGAGTCTCTCTTCATGTCGGTCTACTTACGCCGCAGCACACCTGCTTACTTAATCAGCTCATGTTTACTACAATTCATATTGCTACCAAAGCCGCTCACCTTACTTCGTATGACATTGCTGTGTTGCTATCGCATTCATTGCTTCGCCCTTAGGGCGAAACTGTGACATCTTTTATTTCGTTAATTTCTTTAAGCGTATGCTTCACAGATTTGCCTTATCAAACATGCACTTATCTGCAGGAATAGGTACCTTCTTGACATTAAGATAGAAAAGGGGCCATTTCTCGATGATATAGCTGCCCTGGAGGCCACAAATAAACAAGGTAAGATACAGCAGTGCTCGTGCATGGAGGTGCTTGGCAACTTGGGGTACGTGAGGTGGTGGTGCATCATGACGAATTGCAGTAATGAAAGGTCGAGAACGCATAAAGTTTGCAGTCTTGTTTCAAGATATAGTGGTCGTGTGTTATTCAGTAGCTTTTGGCATCAGAGGGGCTATGCAGGATGCGCCGAGTTTCTCGTTAGCATGAGTTTTACCTGAGTTTGCTGGACAGCAGTCAGTGAACGGAGATAGCAAGGAAAGCGCAAAAACAACGGACCAAAAGCAATGTCGAGATAATTAAAGCCGCGTATGACAACATGAGCGCACCCTGCGCGGCGTTTCAAGCATAGAAGACTGCGCAACGAAACGCGCCGGCTCCGCGTATTGTTATCACCGTATTATCGCAATTTAGCAATACCGCGACTCTCCCGCTGTGTATCTCCACACGTGATTGTCGTGAGCCGCTTGCCACGCCTTCCTCGGGCGCGTCAAGGGCGTTCCTCCTCTTTCGGGCATTATCTTTCTATCCTCCGTCGAATGCGAACAGGGCACATGCGGTGCATTCTTGCACCTACACTTTCCCTGAATCGAATACTTTAAAATATAACAAATAAAATAACGAACAATTTCTGTCCTAAAGTAACGGATTTCGCTTTGAATGCTATAAATTTCTCATGACAAATGGAGCTCAAGTTAATTATTAGATTTTGCACTTTTTTGTCGCGAGGGGCGACAGTGAGGCGACAGCTTACAAGCGGATACATTCTAGAGGGTCGCACGCACTAGGGAGTTCATATGGTGAGAAGTCGCCAGGGGCGCTGCAGTGCTATTATCGATTAAGTCAGTCATGACAATAATCTGACCATTCCCTATCTATTAGGGGAAGGGCAATGCATCGCCAAGGCATGGTTGTTCACCGCAGGCGCTTCACTGAGGCTATTAAGGCCATCGCTTTACCAACCAAAAACGAGACTCTAGCCATAGAGAGGGGAGCAACGGCTGTCGCTGCAAAATGGCTGTGCGGTACCAGTTTATTTCTGTGCGCGAAGCCTCCGTGATGCATTGGGAAGAAGAGCGTGCTGCCCAGCGTCACAATTAATTGCTTTTCATCGCTTGTCCAGTAAAGGTGCCTCTGTGTGCATATACGCAGTATTTTGAGTGTGTTGTGCACTCAATGGTGCTTGCCGATTGTTGCTGCTGGAGCTAACAGCGATCGCAGATGGATATCGTAACGACACCGCAACAATCGCATTTTGGCCGGTGGGGGCTCTAGTGTGCAGTTATGAAATGAGACTTCGAACGCGGGAAGCTGTTCCAACTGTTTAGTGTGCAGTGCATGTGATGAAGAAAAGCGAGCGATGCCCGGCGCTGACCGTGTTAGCGACACTGCCGCTGCAATACATAGCCGACGACAGAGCAGTCATCTCAAATAACAGCTGCGATACGTTGTCGTTGGAAAAAACTACGCACTCTTCAGCATCGTCGTCCACCACGGCGCATCGACGCCTTGTAAGCAGCTACAGTGACGTGCCTATAAGTATTTGCTCTGTGCTACGTCACCACAATGCAGGCAATGAAACCATGTTGTGGGGCCATCACAGCCCAAGAATATGTATAAGCCAGCGATAGTCGACACTCAGTACATCGCCGATGACAGTGCGTTGTGCGCGTTTTATGTCGGTGGTCAAGATTGTTGATGCCTCTCTGCTCTTCACCGCGTCGCTGTTGCCGAACAATAAGTTGGGCGTGACTCAATTGTGGTGGGTGCGCGCACAAGAGTTGCATGCCTCGCGCGGGGTATGACCTATGGTTTTGATTGACAGACGAACTCATGCCAAACTCGTACATAGCGAAACCCCCCTCGAGTTGAACTCGGGAACACGACTGCCGCCGCAGCAGCCTGTGTCATCGCATCCAACGATAGCAAGCGTCAATAGACCGCCTGGACCCGTTCACCTACATGACCCACGTAGAGTTTCAATGTCCTTTGCGCCTTTCCAATACGTCAGTGCACTGGCTGTGTAGCGAGTTAGGCGAAGGCTTTCGTCTGCGGAGACAGCGCGTCGGGCAAATTATCCTCTCGGAGCACAGATTGGTGTGATTAGGCTGCAGAGGAAGAGTTCGTGCGATCGCTTCGGCTCTCTCCAGCTTCAAGCGCTGTGCGTCCACCGTGTCCCAGCGCCAGACCAGGTCCGGCGGCGCCATCAGAGTACTGGGGCACCTGCCAGCACCTAGGGTTCCAACCGGATTGGTCCCATTGTAGTGGTCACATTGTACAGGAAAACTCAGTATGGACGCCAGGCTGCCTTCCGGTGCATCAGGTGCGCAGTTTTTGCAGTTACACGGTACCGCTGCACTCTACAGGCCGAGAGGCGAAGGAAGTTACTTCGCCAACAGGGACCGCCTCGGCCGTCCGAATGTCCACCTCTTTAGGCGGCAAGTGATTCGGCTCACGTACTGCGTGAGCAATAGCGTAGACGTGTGGCTGCTGAAGGAGATGACCAGCGACTGGTCATATCCTCCTTCATCGAAGCACGCCTTCGCCGGCTGGAAGAACTTCGTGAAGTCGTGCTGGACGAGCTGCTGGCGCGACCTCCACTCGTGGGCCCCGGAAAGATAGTGCAAATTGAGGTGTGCCGTCTTCGCGGCAAGAGAAAGCAAAATTGAGGCCGCCTGATGAAGGGCGACAAAGTTCCACAGAGCCGTCAAAATTACAGCGATGCTAAAAGATCGTGCACCATGGGTCTTCGGCGTGGTCTGCGCTACCACAGGAGTGCTGCGACTTTTCAAGGCCGACCAACGAGACGCTTCCATTATTGCCGCAAATGTTCAACCGGGGGCCATTATTCGCCGTGACGAATGGGCTGCATAGAACTGTATTCCAAATTTAGTGGATGCTAAGAGGCGAGCTTTAATCTGCACTGGGAGACAATCAACCACAGCGTGAAGTTTGTGGGCACCATCATGGGCGTTCAAACGAAGAAAATAGATTTTTATTGTCAAAAAGTGAATCGGCCGCCTCGTCAGCGGTGGTTACAAGGTAATATTGCTCCGCTGCTGGAGTCCTTCCTGGCATAGATGTGGTAGTCATCTAACGGCCACACACGCTGCAAAGACCATTTCTTGCGTTTGTTAGAAGCCACGGATCGCTTAGGCTACCCAGTACAAAGACTCTTTCCTGCGGTTGTTAGAAGCCATCGCTCGGCGCTAGCCACTATGAAGGTGCATCACACAGTAAAAGAAAATAAAGCGTAGTTTTCTGACCTTTGTATGAGTGCTTTCCGGCATTCGTGAGTGCTTACGCGAAACCACTTCTGCGCTAGCTGACGCCCATTCGTCTCACAGCCTTACTTTAGCGCGAGCAACGAGAGATCTGTTGAAAGACCAATGTGAAAACCAGGCGCACACAAATCTGTGCTCGGAAATGGGAGCACGAGCGCGTAGCGAGCCGCACCAATTCAATCCACAGGAAAGAGAATGAGCAACGAGCGATCTGTTGAAAGCCTAGTGCGAAAACCAAGCGCACACCGATCTGGTCTCGGAAATGCTAGCGCAAGCACGTAGCGAGCCGCGCCAATCCAATCCAGAGGAACAGGGAGGAGGGTGAGCGTCCCCTCGTGGTTTAACGCGAAATGTATTAAACGGCGAATTAGTCTAATACACATTTAGTGCACATCTTGTAAACTTTAAAATGCTTATAACCCACATTAATCTGACTAATATTATCGTACTAAATACATTTATTTTATAACTTGCTTGTGCGTGTAATGCACTCGGTGGAACGACAAACAAGTGAAAGAAGGCACGGCCATGCACCAACCGTATGATAACGTGAGCCCCAGTTTGCCGACCGCCCATATGGCAACGACCAAGAGATAATAGCCACCCAGAGTGAATCTAGATAAACCAATGAAACTGGCGGCGTGCCGACGGACAAACTTTGTCGTGTTACCATTAGTTCTTTCATCTTAGGGCGTCGCCAGAGCTCGTGAAGATTCCGAGTTTCGCTAAACTCGGCGTATCCTGCATAGCACCCCAGATATGCAGTACGAAAGTGTTATGTGTTTATAACACGAAAGTGTTTTATGCCGGGTTTCACGGCCGATTTCCGGCAACGGGTGTAACGAATGTGACGTCGGCTCCGGCGCCGCCATCTAGGAGTGGTGAAGCGAAGTACTCTATCGTGACTACCGAGCACCGACAGGGAGCGCTTCGGTAGTCACAGCGCAGCAGAGGCTCCAACGCGGTGTAGCCATAGAATAAAGAACCAAGCGTGTAGCCTCGTGCGTAGAGTTTCATACAATCGTTATACAATAAATAATCATACAATAAAAACAATATTAAATTACCCGATGGCCGGATTCGAAGACAGGACATCCAGCAAATATTCCCGATATTCAAACCATAACGCCACGGAGGCATGCATCGACAATAAACATAAACTGCCCTTGTCAATTTATCGCAGGCACGCCAGTGCATTGAGACGCTTGGCGCGTTTCGATTCGGTCCCCTCGACAAGCTGAAACGTTGCAATTATACTCTGTTTCATACATGAGGTGCAACGCTGTGCAGACTACAGATACTTTTTGCAGTGGCTACGTTAGAAGTAGTTCGGTGTTTATTTGGCAATTTTTGTAATAATGTTATTTATACAAACTCATTTCCGAACGAAAAAATGTATTTACCCTATTGAAACAAACAGATCATGTACTCATACGGCTGCTAACACGTTGGTTTAGATCAATTTGCTTTTCGTAGTTTTTTTTTTTTTTGCAGCCCGTCGCTGCATGCAGCCGCACGTGCAAGCTCGTGCGAGCAAATGGCGCTGGCGCGAAGCGAAGCATAGACGGAACGCGCGGAGTGATACATTTTAATGACCGTACTTCCTTACAGACTCCAAACGAATACCCTGCTAAATTCTATCCTTTTTTTGTACTTTCAAATTAATGATTACTCATTCGATATGACTTTTTTGATTTACTTTAACATATAACTCTACGCTGTTCAATACTAATTTCATAGATATTCGGAAATGTATCCTCCATATTAATTTGGAATAATCCACCCATTTCTTGGCCAATCCCCCTCCGTGGGTAGGAGCCACAGGTGTGATAGGCTACAACAACAACAACAACGACCGTACTTCTTGCGTAGCTTCCACAGCGTTGCAGCTGATGTAAGAAACGTAGTATAGTAGCGATTTTTCGCGTTCGCAGCGGCTTTCGCACTTGGAAAAATATAGATTGCTCCGAAATTTACGGCAATGAAGGCATATAAAGCGCAATAAACAAAGCCAGAAGAACGTCTAAATCCAGAAGCACGAAGATCAGACAAATCCACG
Source organism: Dermacentor silvarum (assembly GCF_013339745.2). Taxonomy (NCBI): domain Eukaryota; kingdom Metazoa; phylum Arthropoda; class Arachnida; order Ixodida; family Ixodidae; genus Dermacentor; species Dermacentor silvarum. The sequence goes on from NC_051157.2 coordinate 138,547,699, forward strand.
TACTTATGTGGCCTCGTGCGGGCAGTTAGCGTCGGATTAGCCTGTGGCGCCCCGTCGCCTACAGATTTTGCGGCTCCAACACGCATCAGCAGTGCATCGCCACTGCTTCGCTTGCGATGGCACCACCTACGACAACTGCTGCGCTAAGAGGCGCACAAAGGCAACGACGTCGCCGGGCGAATCTCGCTTTGCTACGGCGAGAGACACGCCAGCGTGAAGCATAATGCCTTCACGCGTTCGCGGCGCTCGGTGTGAACTCTGCCACTGGCACTCCTGCAGCTGTGCGCGTCGCAGCTCGATTGGCTGCCGTAGGCACTACGGACCCGGACCAGAATGCTCGCATCTTCGCCGAAGTCACTCGCCAACAGGACGCCGCGCGCTAAGGAAACTTGCAACATGGTCGCCGGCCCGCCAATCGTGTGCCTTCCGCTGCAGCCGACCGTGAGTTCACGAAGCAAACATGCAACAGCTTCTGTGAAGACACGTTTCACTTTCGTGTTCTACCGATTCCTATGAAAGAGGGATAAACCATATTTTTTATATTTGATATATTTTTATATCACAGAACTGGTTTAAAGAGTAGAATACTATGGTTATTGACAAAGATAGAAAGGGAGCTGAACTTGCGTCACTAAAATGTTTTTGATTTTTGGCAACTAAGCTGTTCTGCATTCGAATCTGTTTCTCAACGTAATCGACTACAGTGGAAAAGCAGTGCTACTTAATTTTTTTCCCTTCCGCTAACCTTTTTTTTTAATCACGTTACGCCTTACCGTTACGCTTGTATCGTAGCATGCAGTAACACAACGGCAAGCCGATGGTGTTCAACGACTCCTTCATGCAGATTTCATGCAACAGGTTTCATGCAGGCACATCACGTATATCGCTCTGTCTGAATCTGAAAAACTGCAGTACCGATACTCAGCTACCCCCTTGCACCACTCTCAAGTGACGGAAAATGGCCTCACCTTAAGTGGGAGCGCAAGAAAGACACGGACGGAACGAATAAAGCAATGGGAAAGGTGCTTAGCTAAACTTACATCAACACGATGAATTCAAAATGAAGCTACACCAACTAATCCAAATATCATTCGAAATAATAGACTATTCCGTATTGCCACGCGTGTTTTACATGTTTAAGCTATTGACCCTTTTCGCGGCGATCCCGTGGGTGCTGCCATGTTTGATCACGCGGTGACGCGGTCATTGCTTGCCTCAACTGTCTCCGTTGCACCCGTGTTTACAAGAGATGTGTATGATACCAGTGCGGCTCAGAAAACCTCTGTTTCGAGAGATATCGTAGACGGTGAGTGGGTGGACGACACGAAGCTTTGGCCGCAGCTTCAGGGAACACGAAGAAGCCCTTTCGGAGCTGTTTAAGCTGCGTCTAACCGGCGCGAGCAGCGTACATGGCGCTTTATGTGTTCGGGGCTAATTATGTGTTCCAAGCTATCCAAGTTTTTCGCAGATGAATTTAATCAGGATTAGCGTTTTTGCTCTTCGTTCTTTATTTGACAAATATTTTGAAGCAGCAGCTTGTCAGGTTTCTGACTCCGTAAAGTTCCTCGCTGTGGTCACTATCCGATTTTCATCCTAATAGCTCGCGGGTGTGCTCAGTTCCGTTAGGTTTGTTCTTGCAGCGCACAAGGCTTGAAACGTAGTTTTTCTATATATTGTAATACCTTGTAGCAAAGACTATTATAACTCGCTTACTCTTGTCGACCATCATGAAACATTCAGCTTCGACCATTAGTGTGCTATCGGTGTAGTCGGTCATTTATTGTGGGTATAGATTGCGCATATATTTAAGAGTGCGCCCATTCACTTATTCTTGACACGTTGGCGAAAGAGTGGGCATAAGTTTCCCTGCCAATTGGGGTAGATGTGCGTAGATACTGTGCGCGAAACCTATATGACAGGAAGCGTCGCTACTCTCTTTATCATTGTTTAACGAGCGCTACTCATTCTTGCCCAGGTACCGGGACTGAAGCCCTTTCTTTGAAGGTTAGCGATACAACGCTGGCGGATGAGGAAATTTTTCTATCCTCAAGGAAGCCGTAAATATCGAAGTGCCGAAAACACGTACGGACAGTTGCAGCAGCGGTCCGCGAACTTGTCCACACAAATTCATTACATTCTCCAATATAGAGCACTGCACGGGCTCGGACTTACCCGAAAGCCCGGGCCCGGCCCGGCCCACGGGCCGGGCCGGGCCGGGTGGAGCAGTTTTTTCACGGGCTCGGGCCGGGCTCGGGCATGGCGTGTGCTTTTTGACCTGGGCCCGGGCCGGGCTCAGGTTTTTTGACGCGGGCCTGGGCCGGGCTCGGGTTTTTTGACGCGGGCCCGGGCCGGGCTCGGGTTTTTTGACGCGGGCCCGGGCCGGGCTCGGGCTTTCTGAGAGTTATTCTCGGGCTTCTCAATTCTGAAAAACATGTATTTTTCGGTCTCGGGCCGGGTTCGGGCCAATTTCGAGTCGGGCTCAGGCCGGGCTCGGGCTTAAGGTAAAGGGGTGGCGGGCCGGGCCGGGCGGGTAACGTAGATTATTTCCGGGCCCGTCCGGGCCCGGGTCTCACCATAAAAGTTTTGATCGGGCTCGGGCGGGCCGCCCAATGTAATAACGGGCCCGGGCCGGGCCCGGGCCGCAAAAATCGGCCCGTGCAGTGCTCTACTCCAATATGCCAGTCACTATTTTTGCCGCGAACTATTGCACGCGTATTCGATCCACATGATTAAATCCAGCATGACTGGAGCACAGTTCGTTAGCGAAAACTCAGTTACATTTCCGACAGCCGATCGCACAGAAACAAGGTAGAAGCGGTAATGATTTCGTATTCGTGCACGGTCGTTGAGGCGACTTATGGCGTGCCGCCGAAAGCGCCATCTCGTTTCTCCAGAACAAACTGCGCAGCGAAAAGCGTCAATAGTCATCTTCATTATAGCGGGCGCCTATTTTCGAACTGGTTGGATATAGAAAAGATAGAGAGTGTAATATAAGGAAGGCAGTGATGTTAACCAGTCAGGAGTCCGGTTGGCTACCCTGCGCTGGGGCAAGCAAGGGGAAGAAGAGAAAGAAGATAGAGGGAAAGAGAGTGGGCGTATGGAGACGCGCACAGACCGTACTGCAGAGTCAAAGGCGCTCGTACGAACCACACGCTCTCAGAAAGCACAAATGTGCCTCTGAGCCGATGATCGGTGGGGATCGTGTTCTGGTATAGTCTGTTCACCCAGAGGGCGATTATCTAGTTTCCTGAATGCGTTGATCATAGATTGTCTTTCTGCTTCAAATTGAGGACAGCGGTACAGTAAGTTATCAATGTTCTCCTCGCATCCGCAGACATCACATGCAGCACTGTCAGCGATTCTAATTCGTGCTGAATAAGCTTTCGTAAAGGCAACTCCCAACCACAACCGATACTGAAGAGACGCCTCGTGTTGGTGCAGTCCGGCCGGAGGTCCAAGTTGCAGCGAAAGGTTTAGTCTGTGCGGTCTGGTGTGCCTTGTATGGGCAGTATTCCACTCAGCTAACGAAAGTGTGCATGCTAGAATGCGAAGCTGTCTCTCAGCATCTGTCCTTGAGAGAGGGATGGGGACGCGGCAGTCATCTTGGTATGACGTCCGAGCTGCCTTATCTGCGTCATCATTTCCAATGATACCGCAATGGCCTTTTCCCCTCAAGTGGAGGTTAAGGTCCACGATTTCGCACGTCAGCTGATCGTGAGTTTCATGTCGCAGAAACGATTGTACACATTGTATGGCCGGCCTTGAATCGCAGAAGACTGCCCATTTTCTAGGACTCTCTGTATTTATCACATGAAGCGCATCGCGGAGAGCCACATTCTCTGCACCTGTAGACGTAGTGATATGGGAAGTCTTGAATCGTTGAGTTATTCCCATTGTTGGTATAACTACAGCGCCACCGGAACTGGTTGGTGTAGTTGAGCAGTCAGTATAAACGTGTGTGTAGTCGCTGTATGTTGGTTGTTGCCACTTTTTGGACGGCATAGAAGGCTCGAACCGCGTAGTGCGTACAAGACAGATCGTCGTCATCATCATCGACCTTTCCTCTCGCGACAAACGGGTTGAGGCACTGGGTAGCCCGACATCCCAGGTGATCTATACCCGAATCTGCAGACGCCATCAGCTTTCTCACCACAAGTCGCCCGAATACGCCGTCGCCTGCAAGGACTAGCAAATCAGTTCAATCTGCTGGCAAGCATATCGAGAAGAATGTCCACCACTACGGTAGGCCAGACACAAGTTACACAAACTGCTCCTGTCCCATGTGTTGCTTATGCACCACGAACGCCATGCACGATCTTGCCACGGCGACGTGTTCGAAGTCGTTGAAGATTAGTTGGGTGACTTCGAACGACTCGCCAGCTTCAATGGTTGAGACGACACCAGGAATATCAGGAACGTCTACTTCGCCCTCGAGGATTCAGCACCTATATAGTTCGTGAGCCACGAATCTTCTCTGACGAGGAATTCTACCTTTACTGGCTATTTCGCCGTACTGCCTCGTTGTTCGCGGAAAACAATCTTGGGGATGGATTTCCTTTGGGAATATGAAGCCATCATCAATCTGCGGGACCTGCTCGTCACATTCTCTAGACAGCGCACCGTACCACGGGAAATGCCCATTGGAGCAAACAGCATTGTGTGTCGTTGATGGCACAGTTACAGTACCAACACAAAGTGGCATGTTCGTTCTCGTCGAATGCTAGTCCGATCAAAGTGTCCCCGGAATCGCCGATGGGAATGGTTCAGTCCCACTCGGTCGACAACTCTGCGTCACAAGAGGTGGTGTTGAATTCCACCGCATGCAAACTGTGATCATGGTTACGAATTTAAGTCAAAATTTAAAGCATTTGGTTCAGCGCAGTGCTTTAGCACACTTCGAACACCTCGATGCATCACAAGCCTGCGCGTCCTTGACTGTAGTGTTCGTGAGAAGTACCCATGACGCGAAGGCCGTCAGGGCCATTGATGTCAGCCCGTACCTGACACCAGCGCTGAAGTAGAGTCTCCTCAGCCTCCTGCACTCGTTCAAAGATTGTTTTGCTTCCACTTCCCGAGTAAAACCGACTCCGCTCGCGAAACACCGGATCATCCCTGAGCCGACTTTGACATCCGTGCATCAACATACCTACCGTGTTTCCCAGACGGAACAAGATGCCATGCGTAGCAAGGTAAAAAAATGCTCAAAGACGACGTTAAACAACCTTCAACTAATCTGTGGGCATCACCGGTTGTGTTGTTGAAGAAGAAAGACGGCAGCTACGGTTCTGCGTGGATTGCCACAAACTCAACCACGTAACAAAAAAAGCGTGTATCCGTTTCCCCGCATCGATCCTTCCTTAAATCATCTCCGGCATGCCTGCTATCTTTCGTCTACGGAATTGCGCAGTGGCTACTGGCATATTGAAGTAGACGAGCGGGACCGCATGAAGACGGCCTTTATTGCAGCAGACGGCCTGCGTGGGTTTAAGGTCCTCCCTTTCGCCTTGTGCTCTGCGGCCGCCACGTTTCATCGCCACGTTTCACCGCCATGTTTCATCGCGGCAAGATTACCACATAAGTGGCAATCTTGACACTTATGTGGCAATCTTGCCTCGAGTATTTAAATGACGTCGTAGTCTTGTCTACGACGTTTGAAGAACACATCATGCGACTTAAAACTGTCCTTCAACCAATTCGTACTGCTGTCCTCTCCCTTAAAACTGAAAAATGCCACTTCGCCTACGACGAACTCAGATTTCTAGGCCACGCCATCATGAATGCTGGAATTCAACCCGACTTCGAAAAAACTGCGCATGTTGCTTTTTCCCGACACCTGCAAACAAGCGTGAAGTCCGACGCTTTCTCGGGCTTTGTTCCTACTATCGCCGCTTAGTTGAGAAATTTTTACACCTCGTGGCACCGCTGATTCGGCTTAATAAGGATAACATTTCCTTTGTTTGAGGGCAAGAACAGCAACATGCTTTCGCAAGCTCCAGACCCACCTCCAGACTTCTCCAATTTTGGGACACTTTCACGCATATGCCGATACAGAACTACACTCGGATGCGAGCAACGTTGGCACTGGTGCTTTTCTTGTGCAGCTACAACAACGTGTCGAACAGGTTATTGCGTACGCCAGTCGCACTTTATCATCTGCGGATAAAACACCCCCGAAAAGGAGTGTTTGGTCGTCGTGCGGGCCATTCTAAAGTTTCAACCTTACCTGTACGGCCGGACATTCCATGTGGTAAGCGACCACCATTATCTCTGTTGACTGGCGAGTGTAATAGATCTCTCTGGATGTCTAGCTCGATTGAGTCTTCAATTGCAATTGTTTGATGTTACAAATGTCGACAAGGTAGGGCAGAAAAACACATACCCGGACTGTCTCGCGCTCCCGTCTACACTGGCAGCAAGGATCTAGAAGAGGACTGCGGTTTTTTTGCTGCTCTGACAGTAGCTGATCTGGCCCAAAAGCCGCGAGGGGACTCACAGCTGTGACCACTCATCGTCTACCTTGAGGGTCGAACCTCGCAACCTCGTCGAGAATTTGCGCGTCATGTGCTATCGTTCAGCCTCCGCAACAACCCACTTTACAAGTAAAATACCACGTCAAATGACACCAGTTACCTCCTTGTTCTCCCATCAGGACTCCGCGAGGAGATCCTACGTGCCTGTCCCGACGAAACTTTTTCTGGCAACTAGGTCTTTACACACACATTGACCAAGACTCACCAGATAGACTATTGAACTAAATTGCCGAACACTGTGAGCCACTATCTGAAGACGTGCTAAGACTGTCAACGCGGCAAAATTCCACCGATGTGCGCCACTTTTTAGGAACGTCTGTTCAAAACAAGCCATACTGCTACTTGAAAAAAGCACTTGCCCGGCGAGGGGTAAACCATGAGGCAGTGCATCATGGTGCGGAGTTACAGCATCTCTCACGTGTCGTATTAGGAGAGCTATACGAGTTATCAGCTGTTCGTATGCATACGAGATATGCTCCGAAATTTCCGGCAATACATTTAAACAAACTTATTTGGCAGAGTTTTCGATAGATCAATGTCAACACCCTGAAAATGTTCCCCACTAGAAACAATACATTGGTTACACTTCTTCAACTTCATAAAACGCCATTGGAAGCCCTTTTGTTTTAAGCACTGCTACGTTTTCAATTCGGCTCTTCTGTCGGACTGAAACCTGCTGGAACCTGTGCGCTCTGTGCAGTCTTGACTAGACAAGCGCTAGCCGTTTGCTGTTAATTAAATACTCCCCGTAACAATATGTCCAACATTTTGCGCCCGCAGCATCGGTTTTCACTTGAGAAGAAAAAAAACGCAAGGGTCTAGTCCTAGCGAGTAGGGAGGTTCTTCAAGCGTATATATCTGCAGTGATATAATTTAGTACCAAAACCCTGTTCTCCATCATTGCAGAGTGCCGAGTCCAGCCCACTCCCATCACCTTGATTGGTGGTGCGTGGCGCCTGATCCTTCAGCCATTTCAAGAAGTCCAAGTAGAACCATCTTCCTGGAAATTTTGTGGCGCACAATACCATCGCCGTCAAAAACACAATCAACATTACTTCGATTCCTGTGTTTGGCTCATATTGGTTTTTGCAATTCTTGATCTGCGACTTCACTTCGACGCTGCGTTTTTAAATCGGCGTTTTGCACAGGCAATAGCCAATAAACGCTCGTATGCTACCTGCAGGCATCAAACTTAGAGCGGTCAAGACCCTCGCCATGCGAAAATGAAAAGAAGGGAACCGAGTGGCCGCAGCGTTTTCTATCGCAACCATATGAAGCGAACAGATACTGAAGCTAAAATATTTATTTTTATATCGTATTTGTAGTAGATATTCGTTATCGTTAATTGAAATTTAGAAAAATAATGTAAATGGAAATGATACTAGACTAAAAAGCAATGCGCCGCCGATGATAAACCGAAATTCTCCATATAGATTATCAAGGATGGCGGTCCTGTGGTAGGCGCTTGAACAAGGACGATGACGACGACGGTGGGGCTGTCTGGTGTGCGCGTGCTAGTGCTACCACTGCTGCAGCACTGTACGCCTTTCTTTGTAAATATTGACACGTATACAAGGTTATCTTTCACCGGCGGAAAGCGGCCACCGGTGAAAGATAAACTTGTATACGTGTCACCACTACGTGGCCATATATCCTCTGTATATATTTTTTCCCCATGACGTCTTTCGTGGAAGTGCGGGGTCAGTTCGCTACAACACCGGTACCTGGATCTTTGAAGTGAACGGCACGTTACTACGGCCACGATGACCGACCAAGCGACCCAGTGTGAACAAGGCCCGTCGCCGGTCATTCTCTTGCACCCTCGTGATCCCGGGACATTCAATGGTACAAGCGGCCTGGACTTCTACGAATGGCTGGCTGTGTATGAACGCGCCAGGAACAATAACAAGTGGGACCCGACGATAATGATTGTGAATGTCATATTCCATTTGCTAGACCCTGCGCGACTCCGGTTTGATACGTCTGAGGAAGATTTCACAAGTTGGGACGTCTGTAAGCAGGAATTACGCGATGGATTCGGAAAACCTCTCGGACGACAACTAGCGACCAAGAAAGAATTCGCAATTCGCACACAGACGTCCACAGAGCCGTACATCTCTTATATTCACGGCGCGTTGGCTCTTTACTAGAAGGTCGACGAGCACATGTCTGAAGCGGACAAAGTCGGACACGTACTGAAAGGCATAGCCGATGACGCCTACAATCTGCTACTACGTAAGCATTGCCCTACACACGAGTCAATCATTGCAGAATGTCTTCGTTTTGAGCAGGCAAAACGTCAGCGTATCACTAACCACTTTGACCGACTGCCCAACACAGCTGCCACGTCCTCATGTGAAGGTTTGCCCACGCTACGTCAAACGCCAACTGCAGACGACGTCACCAGGATTGTCCGTCAAGAACTCGAGGCCATGGCACCCGTTACTCCTCACCGCAATATGCAAGATAACAACTTCGCCACTATTTCGCTAATTCAGGCCGTGGTTCGCGAAGAGGTCGTGAATATGGACATTTTGCCCGCCTTTCTTAATGGTAAGGCTGCTCCACGGAGTAAGATAAGACAGGAGCGCCGACTCCGCTCGTCTGGAAGGGACACATTCTGCAACGCCGGCTCCTGCTTCACAGCGTGTTCGCCAGACGGCGCTACGAATGAAGAAAAACTAGGGTTCCTCGATGCCCAGCGCCGCCGTCCAGGGTGGAGACAACCCCGCTGGCGCCGCCATATTGTGTCACACGAGCTGAGACTCAGCTACGCTTGCGTTCATAAAGTGTTACTCGCGGCGCGCTTCCAAGTGCTTTGCCTTGATGGGGATTTTTTTATGGGTGTCCATCTGCATATCTTTATAACCAATAGCCGTTAACTCGTCGAAGGTCGAAGACGTAAATGTATGGCGCCGGGAACATGCCCCAAGTTGCCTAATTCAATCACATTTAATATGCCGTGTGTATGTTTAAAATACGCACTATTTTTTGCGCTTCGATGATTGGTATATGAGGTTTGCGACCCCCTGTGTGTGGAAGTTTTTTTTGCGTTGTTGTATTTTGGTTCACACGTCACGCCTCCTTTACCGTAGCCAGCCACTCGCTCACGGCGGTTAGTTTCCCTTGCGTTGCGCGTGCTCTTCGCGTTCGTTGCAATTATTTGACGATATCTACGCGCAATTTTTGCTTTTTTTGCCCACAAAACTGTGTGCTGACAGGATTAAGCTGGTGTAAAAATAACTGCGATGTGAAAATAAGGTTTAGTTAGTGCTGTAGAGAAAAATGTAACGTAACTTGTCTGTGTCAACCTTGCGTAGTACACACAAGAAATCAAACGATGCACAAAATACATTTACTTATAATGTCTAGTACAATCAATCATGAAAGAGATATGTACATGAAAAATTATATGTACTGTGTGGCGCCTGAAGGTTATGTTGAAAGACGAGATAAAAAAATTAATTCGCAAGGTAGGCTTGACACACAATTCGGGATAGAGAGAGTTTTTTTTTATTTATTCATTACATGGGGGGGGGGTTCAAGTGAGTACATCAACCTTATTACACACAATATAAATCGAAAACAAGAATGCAAACAAGAAAACGCAACCGCGGGTAATATTAATCAAGATATCCAGCCAGAATACATACACCAGCTACCATCGAATACGTCGCATCAGCCAAACACATCGATGGCGAGTACAGAACATTTCATAAATAACCATTAGAACACTGATAACTACATTGAAAAAATAACAACACTGCATACATATCACGTACAAAAACCGTAAATGAAACTAAGACAGTCAAATACAGATTAGCAATGTTTTTCACTTCGAAAATATAGTCCATGATGATGTAGGGCTGTTGACTTTAACAGACGGCGCCCATCCTGTCGATTTCCCTCGTACTGGTCCTCTTCAAAGTGTTTCTAAGTACAGGTAAAACAACAAAAGTGATTATTGATATGAAAAGTTGCCTTGTAAATACAGAGAACCCATTACAGTGCTTAAAAATAAATTTTAGCAGAAGCAATGCTGTATTACCTCGCTTCACACGTTTCGAAGAAATGCACAGGCTACAACAGACACCATGCCAGAAAGCGCCGAAACATTTTGATCCCATGATGCCCCTTAACTCTACTACACCTGGGCACACCGTGCACAGGCATTTAAAGACCGTCACAGTACCCACTACGATCGGGAATGAGCAGCCGAATGACCATCGGCTTACGATCACCACGCTACAAATATGTACAAGTCTAAAAAATCAGCTATGTAACGTAACACCCTGAGGTCCGCAAGATATCTCCTGAGAAATCAGAGAAAATCACAATGTTTCGCTTACCACGTACAAAACAGCGGCTCTCCCCAGACGAAGCACTGCGTTCTTTAGTCCCAAATAACCAGTACCGAGAAAAGAAAGAAAGAAAAAAAAAAGAAACAAGAGGCACACACGATGTGTGCTTCCCGTGAAAAAGGAAAATAGGTGGCTTACGCGACGATTCGTAGCTAATGTAAGACTATTTCGCGGCTAAGCATCTTCGTCAGTACTTAAAATAAGGGTACAGACTGCGCCCATCAAAACGAAAAAAGCCTATGCGACGCGCGCTCGCAAACCATACGCTACTCAGACAGCATCGGTGCATCGTTCGTGAGCGAACGTAGGTACGTGAGCGAGGATCAGAGAATACTTTCTTATTTAAATGAAGAACACGGTGCGGTAGTCTAAACATTCTTGACACTTACCTCGCAAATGCAGGAGTTATCCGTTGCCTTCCAGTGATCGCGCTTTACTTGGGCTTTCCATCTCTTCCGTCGCTCTGGGTCCCGAGGGAAGCGAAAACAACGCAGTCTTTTACGCGTCGATCCGGCGCACTTGGGAACACAACAGCCCGTCATGTCGACACGATGCACTTGATAGCTTGTCAGTCATGCGGCTGAACACTGTCTAGCAAGTAGAAGCGTCCGCGAAGCATCCGCGCGCACTGTGCCTCGAACTCAGCACCGGCACCAAGCAATCGCAACGGCTCGCTGTGACACAATATGGCGTCGCAGCGAGAAAGCGGCGGCGCGGGGGCGGTCAAAGATTGGCACCACCCTGAACGGCGGCGCTGGCATCGAGGCACCCTAAGAAAAACTCTACAGCGGAGAAGAGCAAAGGCGCGGGGGCTCTCTAACGGCACCTGCTTGTCAGCTGTTCCGCGCACGCCCTGACGCTTGTAGCGCGCATAGCTCTTGCGGTTCACGGAGTGACGTTAGCAGGAGAAACAAGTCATGTATCATTTTATTTAATTTATTTTGTACAGGCCAAATGCAGGGCATTTGTCAGGTGGCCTACATGGAACTTTACAAGGCACAGGAACAGAAAATAAACAAATTACGGAAACTAAGACGGAAAGAAAAGCTATAGCAAATGGTAAGGCGATATAACGGCAGTTCGGGTGGTCTCAAGCAATGGCAGACGACAACGAAAAGAAGTTTTTATGGAAAAGCTGACGTTTATCACTTTTTTATCTGAACACGCATCAAGTGCTAGGATGCTTCGCTTGCTTCTTTGTTTCTCGGGGTGCTTTCCGTGTCGCCCGGTTCTCTCGCGAGCAGAATCGCCACATTCTCATTAAACATAATAATTAGGAATTCCTGCCAGTGTTTCCTGCTCATTATTTCACAATAGAAGCTCTGATTATGTGTCTGCATAACTGGGGGAATCATCTCGAAGGCAAGGCTGAGAATATACAGGGTAGCCAGCCGGTATTTACCCTGGCTCATCTCCTTGTCTTTGTTTCCCTTTCTCTCTTTCTAAATTACGGCATGTCTCTGGACAAGGGAAGGCACCTGCACTGTGTGTAGTTGTAGACAAATTTAAATTGGGCTCCTCTCGTCCTTCCGCATTGGCGTCTTCTGCTTCCTCCTGGCATTCAGCATCATTGAGCTACGCCAGCCTTCCCTAAACAAATTGAAGGAACGGCTCTGCTTCGAAGTCGAGGCACTTTCTTTACATCTAGTAGGACATCACCTTTGTCTTTGCTGAAGTAACTATCAAAAATAAGCTGCTTCTCCAAGTGTCACGCACATATTTTGTCCATTGCTTTAAGCGCTCGTTTATTTCAGGAATTTTTTGACGCCACTGGTGCAGTAGTTGAAGATCAGATGGCGAAGCGAAGAGCGAAAACTTCTCGCATCCTTTGCCATAACCAGATTTACACCCGGGAACAAAACACTGTCCTGTTGCTCAGTCTCTTCACGCACAAGTATAAAGATACCTTGTTCCGTCAGGCATGAATAAACATACTGCAGACATGGTAAACAAAGCGAGGAAGACGAAAATTTCGCACCTTCGCTTCCGCGCAGACGTAGAGGAGTGAAAAACAAGTACTTCTCTTGTGTCTCTTTGTACAGCATCATTTATCGTCTGTTTCCTCTAAAGACATCTAAAAATGTTTCGTATGCGTGCATAAAAGCGCTACCGCGTGTTTATTTGCGCTTTTATTATTTGTGCGCATATATTTTTTGTGTTTCATTGCTGTCAAATTGAGAGGGCCGAGAGTTCACGTTTGTAGCAAACGACATGCTCTGCGGGTGCCGCGCTGCACGTTCTGCGCCGCCGTCGCCGCCGTCGCCGCCGTTCTCCGCCACTCAGCGCATGCGCACATGGAAGCAAGCTGTTGAGTGTTTTCCACGCGCCTCGACAGATGGCGCTACGCGATGTATAATTTGCGTTGCACGGTTTGTCCCGAGCGAATGCGTTGCGCGGCGGCGGAGTCGGCGCTCCTGTTTATCTTACTCCGTGGGCTGCTCCCAACCCAGTCTCTCCAGTCATCGCTGCTGCTACACCGAACACGACCTTCAAGCCACGTTCTCGACATCCAGCCGAATGGCGCACGCCTGATGATCGGTCTACCTGCTTCACATGTTCTAGGGTTGGACGCATCTGTGCCCGCCATTGGCGCAGCCGCTGGCCCACGTTATACCGTCCAAACCACTGCAATCGGTGGCGCCCTGAACGTGCGCAATGTGCTGGTCACTCCGTCCTGAGGCCTCAAGTGCTGAGCGTCCTTATAGGCGCACAAATCTCTGTAATGAGCTCGAACCTCCGCCGCTGTCTCCAGAAATTCCTGACGCCCGCGGCTTCACCTACCTTCCGAGTAGCCGACGGTAGTACACCTACCTTGCTTGGAGTGCGCACTGCACGCATCACTATTTCTAATCACCACATATCTGTTTTTGCTATGCTAGAACTTGGAATCCTTGGAATTGATTTTCTGCCCACACACGCTACCCTTATCAACTGCTCCACAGGACTTCTCGAGCCAGAACTCCCTTTGTGTTGATACAACGTCACTGCAGCGTCCTACAACGGCCCACCCCGGCTACGCTCCGTCGAGTTTCTTTGACTGCCACCGCAAGCCGGCAATATATGTCCAGCTTTCACCCTTTCCACCCCTACCTGATGGCGATTACGTTATCTCCCCTATTCCTGAGATCGCCATGACACGCAACGTCGCGCTTCCCTATATGGTGGTGACAGTTAGAGCACTGCACGGGCTCGGGCTTACCCGAAAGCCCGGGCCCGGCCCGGCCCGTGGGCCGGGCCGGGCCGGGTAGAGGAGTTTTTTCACGGGCTCGGGCCGGGCTCGGGCACGGTGTGTGCTTTTTGACCCGGGCCCGGGCCGGGCTCGGGCTGTCTGCGAGTTATTCTCGGGCTTCTTAACTCTGAAAAACATGTATTTTTCGGCCTCGGGCCGGGTTCGGGCCGGTTTTGAGTCGGGCTCGGGCCGGGCTCGGGCTTAAGGCAAAGGGGTGGCGGGCCGGGCCGGGCGGGTAACGTACATTATTTCCGGGCCCGGGCCGGGCCCGGGTCTCGCCATAAATGTTTTGATCGGGCTCGGGCGGGCCGCCCAATGTAAAAACGGGCCCGGGCCGGGCCCGGGCCGCAAAAATCGGCCCGTGCAGTGCTCTAGTGACAGTTACAAACAACCGAGCCTCTTTTCCCATCCTCAATTTTGGCATCTCGACGCAAGTTCTTCCTCGCCGCATATGCCTTTCTTGTCTGACCCCATTGGCTGACCACACAGTTTCTGCCCTGACCACACAATTTCCACTGGATTTTTGACTGTTGTCATTGCAGTCAGGTTCGTCCTGCGACCACTTCACACTCACGCTATCAGGAGACCACGCACGGGCACCGGCCGCTGCCCTTCGCTGCGTGCTGGTTTCCTACCAGGATACAAGGACTTTGGCGACCATCCTCTGGGCTAGGCTTCTGTCTTCACCCATCGCATTCATACCGGTGATGCGAGTCCCATTCACCTACGGCCTTACCCTGTGTTAGCTCCGGAGCGTGCTGTCATACAACAGGAAGTGGATAAAATGCTGGGTAAAGGCATAATTAAGTTTTAGGCTTGTAGCGCAGCTCAGAACGAGCAAAAAAGGAAGGTGGAAGGTATGATGAAAATGACTGGAGAACAGGGTGAGCGCCAACTTCCAACTGATGGTTTACTTCGTGACTCACAAAGCTGCTTATACACTCAGCAAACCGTGTGACATGAAAAGAAAACATCAAAAAATAACAAGCAACTACACCAAAATAAAAAAAAACATCTGAATAACATATTCAGACAGCCTGTGGCGGCTGTCCGAGATACGCCAATTCATTGCTTGATAGCGATAATGTAGGTGAGCTTACACATGCATGGCCAAGACCTATGATAGCTTTCGCTTCAATGATTTCTCTTGTAAGCTGATTGTGACTACGACCTAGAATGACTCATTAGTCTAAAAATTAAAGTAGCAGTTTCGCCCGAATAGCGAAGCATCAATTGCGATAGCAAAATAGTAGAGAGCTATACGGAGTAAGGATAGTAGTTTTATCGGCTATACAAACTTGGACACATTCGCTTACTAACTGAATTAATAATCATGGTGTCAGCACGCACAAGCAAATACTCGACGATCCCACTCGACGAGATCCCACTCAACGACCGCAGACAACCGCTGCGAAAACGCTGGCGTTAGCACGCGCTGCAGCAGCAGTGAGCGAAGGTTCATGGGGTCTATCACTTCAACGAAAACTGAGCGGTGAAAGCACAGCGCATACAAAGCTATGAGCCGTCTGCAGATCGCTTTCAAGATGCGGGGCGGGCGACTGGCCGCAGCCGCTCAAAGTACAAGTGCGCAGTTACGTACAGAGTAGAAGACGCAACACCTCCCTCCCTCCCATTCTCCACGGGCTTTCGCGCGATGGTCGTGTTTGCTCTCCGCCGTGCGTTCGCTCTCCGTGAAAGCGCGCGTCCCTCGCGCGCTTTCATTCACTCGCACATACGGCACGCGGCGACGATTTTCTCGCCCTTGGACTTTATACGGAACCTCATGGCGACTACGACGACGGCGACGGCAAAAATCCGCTTGGAGTATCAATATAATTGTTACCGCAATAAAAGGTTTGCAACCACAAGTTTTGCAGTGCTACACAAGAAACTCTCCGACTGGAAGAAATAACTTTATTGAGTCCTGAGGAACCTCTTCCCACCCACTCTTGGTTTAGTGGTCGGCAGGGGTCGCGGGCCGCACCCACGTTGGGACGGGAAGCCCGTGAGCCTCCGCCCTTTCGTGAGCCCTCTCGACAGCCCGGAGCTGGGTCTGGTGGTCGTCGCTTCGCAGGGCGTCCTCCCAGTCTTCCTTAGTTAACACGGTGCCGCTTAACGCGGAGCATTGCCAGAGCATGTGCGTTAGCGAGCAGTATGATTCGCCACAATCCGGACATTGCGGCTCTACCTCTGGTGAATAAAGGCTCAGTCTGCCTCTCGAGGGGAACGACCCTGTCTGAAGCATTCTGAATATCTGTTGTCTGTCGAGTTTAGCGTGGGGGAGCGGGAAGGCCCTCCAGGACAGCTTATAGTGCGTTGTTATTTCGTTGAAGGTGAGCAGCGAGTCTCGATGCTCCCCTCCCTCCCCGCCACTTCGCTCGTCACGATCGCCACGGTGCCTGAGTCCTCGCGCGCGGTCGAGCGCCAGCTCGTTGGCTTTGGGAAAGTCGGGGTGCACGTCGGCCCCCATGTGGGCCGGAAACCATTTGACGATGTGATGACCCGCGGCTCCCTCGTTGCCTAGGACGGCCGCCGCTTCCGGCGAGATCGAGCCCGAGGCGAATGCTCTGGCCGCCGATCGCGAATCGGTGTACACGTAACGACGTTCGGGGTCCCTCATTTCCATGGCTATTGCCACCTGTTCGGCCACTTCGGACGTTACCCCCTTGGCCAATGCCGCGTTAATGATCGTCCCATTCCAGCGTATCGACACGGCCACGTACTGGTCGCTGCGCCCGTACTGGGCCGCGTCTACGAATTTCAGCAGTGCTCGGGCCCTCGCCTTTCGGCGCCCCTCGTTGAATTGCGGGTGGACGTTTCTCGGAAGCGGTTCTACCTTGAAAGTGCCCCTCACCGCCGCGCTGAGCGCGACCTTGCGTGCGTTGCATTTTGCCTCTGCATTTATGCCTGCTTCTTCTAGGATGCGTCTGCCGGCCCTGGTGGTCGACAGCCGCACGACCTGTGCCTTGGTCTGTGCTTCGATGATGTCTGCTAGCGAGTTGTGGACCCCTAACCGATCGAGCCACTCTGTGCTTGTAGTGATCGGAAGACCTAGCATCCTTTTGATCCTCTTGCGCATCGGTGTCTCTATCTTGGCCGCGTCTCTCTCGGTCCATTTTAGCGCCGAGGCTACGTAATTTACGTGACTCATGAGGAAAGCGTGGTAAAGTATGATGAGATTGCTCTCGCTGAGCTCTCCCCTGCGGTTGGTCACCCTGAGGATCAGCCGGAGCATGTTCTCCGTTTTGGACGTGAGTTTCATGACCGTTTGTGTGTTACCGCCTTTAGCCTCAATTAGCAGCCCCAGGATTCTTATAGTGTCCACTCTGTGGATCGGGTTGCCATCGCTCGTGTGTAATTTGATCGGGATTTGATCGATCGGCGTCAGATTCCTCATGCCCTGTTTCGAGGGCCTGTACAGCAACAGTTCCGATTTGCAGGGTGACAGGCGGAGTCCCGTTTCCATCAGGTACTCTTCCGTTGTGTCCAGCGCCTTTCGGAGAGCCCGCTCGACTTCTGCGTCGGACCCTCCCATGCACCATAGCGTAATGTCGTCTTCTATCGTCGTCTTCTATCGTCTTCGTATGTCGTCTTCTATCGTCTAAGGGCGTGATTGACGTTGGTCAATCTCGTCAGCCGGCCCGAGAGCCCTTTCATTGCTAGATTGAATAATAGTAGGGAGCGCACCACCCCTTGTGGGGTGCCCTTCGCGCCCAGCGTGTACCAATCGGACGTGGCCTGTCCTGTTTTGATCGTGGCCTTCCTGTCTCTGAGGAAGGAGCTTATGCAAGAGTGGGATTTACGGCCGAGCCCAATCACCGAGATCGTTTCCAGTAGAAATCTTTGTTTGACCGTGTCGAACGCTTTCGTTAGGGCCAGGGCCAGTATGCCCCTGGTGTCTCTGGTCATGCCGTCGATTATATGCTTCTTGAGTAGTAGCATTACGTCCTGTGTGGAGAGGCCAGGTCTGAAGCCCACCATGTTGTGTGGGAACACACCCTCTCTCTCTATGTACCGTGATACTCGGTTATGTATGGCATGTTCCGCTGTCTTGCCCACACACGAGGTTAGCGATATCGGCCGCATGTTCTCCGGCGCAAGTGGTTTACCGGGTTTCGGTATTAGTATGACCTAGGCCTCTTTCCAGACCTCGGGAACTCGTCCCATTTCCCACGCTCTGTTGGTTTCTTCGGTGAGCTTCTCGACCTACTTTCCGTCTACGTTTCTCAACAGTTTGTTCGAGACCAAAGGCATCCCAAATTTCCGATTCTGTGAAGGACGCGTCGAGTTCTTCGACCTCTGCGCCAGCGTATTGTGGATAGTCGCCGCCGCCCGACGGGCCCAGTGGCAGATACGTCTGCGCCAGCTCCTTTAAGAGCTCGCTCTCCGTTCTTGCCCTGCTCCATTTGCTTGGGTAAAATCCTATCGATTGTCAATCTCTGATTGCCTTTCGATTACCTGCCGTCTAACAGTTTCTTTAGGAGGTTCCATTTGCCTCCGGCTCTCATTTGTCCGTCTACCGACGCGCACACCTCGTTCCACTGTTGCTTGGAAAGCTCGATCGAGTGCGCTTCGATTTCCCTGTTTAGTGCAGTTACTTTCTTTCGCAGTCTGCGATTAAGTCTTTGCGTCTTCCACCTGGCAGTGATGGAATTATTTGCCATCTAATTGGTGTGCCAATCTCGCGTCCATCCTTTCCACGTTCAGTTGGGTTTGGACGACCCTCGTCGCGGTGCTAACGTCCTCTTTGAGCCTTCGAAAGAGGCTCTCTAGGTCCTCGTATTCGCTTGTGTCTTCCGTCCTTAATTTGCGGAAGGCGTCCCAGTCGGTGACCTTAAATTCTCTCGGTGGTGCCGCCCTGATGGGGATCGTCACCGCCAGTATGTAGTGGTCTCTGCCGAGGTTCTCGTGCAGGTTGCGCCACTCGGCCCCTCGCGCGTTTTTGACGAAGGCCAGGTCGGGCGGCGTGTCCCGCGCCACCGACGTGCCTAGTCGAGTCGGATAGCGGAGGTCCGTCACCAGCTCTAGCGAGCACTTAGTGACTGCCCACAATAGCCGCTCTCCCTTGGGCATTGGCCTTGCGTAACCCCAGGCTTCGTGGGGCGCGTTAAAATCTCCCGCAACTAATAGTGGGGCCCCCCTGGCCATTTAGGTCGCCTTCGTTATTATCGATGCGAACGACTGTCTGTAGTCAGAGGGTGAGCTATAGACGCTCACTACGGATACGCTGTTTTTCAGCCAACCGTTCGGTATGATTTCGATCGCGGTTGCCTCCGCTTTCGCGTTGCCTAATTTCAAATCTCGTTCCAGGAAAGAGCATTTGTTCGCGACAAGGTTCGCGACTCCGCGCTTACCCTGTTGCAATTTCGACGAGGCGACCCGGTAGCCGGGCAGGGTCGCCTCGATACCCAAAGTTTCTTGTAAGATTAAGGCGTGCGGCTTGTCCGCCTGTGAGGCAACGAACTGCAGCAGCGGAAGCCTTGCGCTTTCTGAAGCTAGCGCAATTCCACTGCCACACGACCAGGTCTCTAGTTGAGTTGTTCGCCACGATTAACACCTCGGATTTGTTTTAGCACCTGCAGGCGCCATGTGTGCTTCGTTACGCGTCACTCTTGCCGCGAGCGCTACTATGCTTTCCGCTAGTTGCTGGACCATTAGCTGCAAAGAGCTAATCGACTGCTGAATTCCCCAATTGGATGCTACTGGACTCGGGTTCCGCCAGGTTTCTGTGAGGGGCCCTGCGTTTGACCTGAGTGAACCGACTGCTCCCCTTGCGGGGTCAGTGTACTTTGCGGCACCTGCTGCTGCTGTTGTTCGACTGGCTGGGGAGTGGAACCTTGTTTCCGAAACGATTCGAAATCCGCCCTCATTTGCTGAATCTCCGCCTTAAGGAGCGCGTTTTCTTCCGCTAGTTGAGCTATTCTTGGGTCTTCATTGTCATGCTTTGGCATTGTACCTGCGTTACCTTTGGTTGGGGTATCGGTTTTGGCTTTGGCTTGGGCCAGTCCGCCCAGTTGAATGCGCACTTGGGAGCAGGAGCGCCCCCTGGAGCGGGAGTGGCCTCTCGATCGGCTGCACTGTCGTCGTGTCGGCGTTGTCGAACGTCCCCGTCTGGGGGTGCTTGCCCCGCTGGAATCGCGTGATCTGCTCTCCAGCTATTGCGGCTGACTTTGCAGCTGCGGTTTCTTCGCGTTTCTGCGTCGGCGCCTACTGCGCCGCACGACATAAGGGACTTGGTATCGTTGCTTGCACTTGTCGTCCGCCGTCGGGTGTGGGCCCCCGCAGAGGGCGCACTTGGGCGAGCACTGGCGGTCTTCGGCCGGGTCGTTGCCTCCGCAGACGCAGCACCTCTTGTTGTCGGGATTTGTGCAGACGTCGACCCTGTGGCCCAAGTCACCACACCCGTAGCACACGTCGTTCTGCCGCCTGTATAGCGTGCAGCGTATTAGGCTTACGCCACACATGACATAGTTCGGCACTTTCATGCCGTCGAAGAGCACTACCACCGTCGAGGTGTTTTTGATCCGCTTGGCTTCCAAGGCCTTGGGATTTCTGTGGTTCACGATCATTGCCCGAAGCTGGGCCTCGTTGATTTCGGGGTCCACTCCTCTGCTGACCCCCTTGCACGTGTTGTCCGGCGCCGCCACGTATGCGGCCACTTTGAATGCGCCTTCTCTTAGGTGAAGCTTGTGAACTGCGGCATATGCGTTTGCGTTCTTCTCGGTCGACGTGGACACAACGAGAATGTTCTGGGTAGCGTTCGGGCAAACGATGTCTTCCTCGGTCTCGTTCGGCGTGAGCGAGGCCGCCATTGCTTGCACTTGCGCTAGGCGAATTTGACCCACTTTTTTCACGTCGAGGCCGTCTCTCGGCCTCACTATGATGCGAATGTGATCCCTCGGTAGCCGGGGGAGCCTCGATGCGGCGACGAGGCGCTTGACCGCGCTCTGCGGGCCGGCCGTGCGGCGGCCGCCCTTCGTCTCTGCTCGTTCCTCGTTGCCTCGGTCCGGAACGGTCGGTCCCGGTTTGGCCTTCTCGTTTCTGCCCATGGCCGTCGTCCAGCCCGGGCAATTCGCTTCTTCTCGGGAGATTTCCTCTCCCCCCCCCCCCCCACGACTGTCTCCATAGCGGGCATGCTGCCGCGCACACGTACGAGCGAGGCCTGGGCCTGCTAGCTCCCCTGCCGCCGACGATAGGCCTAGTCGGGTAGGGCTAGCTGAGCCGCGGCGTAGTCCGAACTAAAAAGCCTCGAAAATTGAAAAAGAGTACACTGACCGGCAAAAATCAGACATCGCCGTGTTCTTTAGAAGAAACTGCGTCGAATAGTGCACATTTCGCTGCTAGGATTCTCAATAATCAGTCTGAAAACATGTGCAGAAGCAGGAGCCGAAATTTCCGCGTCCGCACTGGTCGGCTTCTTCTTCTTCCGTCCCAACTCTCTGACTGTGATGCAATTCGTAGCATTGTAGCTATGCTCGCACAGCCTATCATTCAGACATCGACCAGTTTGCCCGACGTAACGTTTTCCGCACTTGAGTGAAAAACAATAAACAACACAATGTGTGCAATTAACGAACTTCTTTTTATGATTTTTATCACAGCTAGGAGGAGCTGCCTTATTCGGATTAGTGAGCTTGCAAATCCTCATAAGCTTGTTAGGGGCAGAAAACACCACACGAATATTCGCTCGCTTGGCAATTTGCTTAAGATTATGTGAGACGGTGTGCATATAAGGAATAATGCTTGTCCTATCCCGAGTAGTTGTAGGATTATCTTCGTGCTGGTTGTCTTTTCTAAACTCTCTTAGAATCCGTTCTGCTACTGACACCTGTAAGGACCCGGGATAACCAGTCTGCGAAAGCCGTTCGCACTGAGAAGCGTAGCTAGAGAAGACACAATTTTGTGGCACATTTTTTTCAATGGATTATTTAGGCAAAGATTAGCAATGCATCTCTTGACCATATTAGAATGAGCAGAAGAAAACAGAATAAGTGGTTTCTTGGCACGAGGTTCATAGTACCAACACGTGTGAATATCGGAACAAGTTAAGCGTAGATCCGAAAACCGGATCATGTCATTCTGTGGGAGCTCGTGGGTAACTTCAAGGGGGGCATGTGTGATGTTTTTTTGTCACCGATCTCGGGGGCGTGCGGGTGTTAGGAGAGATGGAGAGGGAAGACGCATGGCAACACAGCAAGCAGATTTTTAATCTCACACGAAAGCCAAAAACCTCAAACTAAAACTCAAGTACACACTGAATTAAGACACAACAAACAAATAAATGTTAACAAATGTACAACCTAACAAGGCAATAAACATGCCCTAAATTCCGCCTCCGTTAGTTCTGGTTGTTTCCTACATGGAAGTCTAGCAACCTTAGCTTCATACTCTGACTATACAATAAAGAGTCGTTCTCACAGAGTTCGTCGATGCGCGTTTCTTTCCAGCCGGAAACTTCTAGGATCTTTCTCCATATGGTTGTTTCTTGCCGACTTTCGCATAATCGATGCTGCATAGAAGTCGGTCCTTCAACTCGCTCGTCTCGGGAGCCTGGGTAACCCGGTCGCTGTTGCTGACGTGGCAGGGAGGCGCGACGGCTTAGGCCTAGCGACGTGCTCGGCCGCCGCTTCCGTCTAGCTCCTTTCCTGAGTGACGACGTGGCGTTCCGGGGATCATCAAACATGCCGGTCTGCCGTAGAAGAGGGATCCTCTCTGGGGTGCCCGGTCCTGCCGTGAGAGGCTGCAGCCAGTCCAGGAGCCTCACTCGAACTTGCCGAGGTCGACGGCCACACCTTGGACCGCCCGCGTCACGGACTCGGCCAGACCCCCAAGTCTCCCGTCGCCAGAGCGTAGCTGGCGATGCGACCTTCCTGGCCCGGAGACACGTCGATAATCCACCGACAGCGCCGTTCATCCCCCGATCACAGCCTCGGCTCACGCACCTCGAGAGCTCGTGCCGTTCCGAACACTGTGCTTCACGTGCTCTTCTTCTTTTTCGCGCCGCAGGCGGCCTCTTACATATGACAGCAAGGCCTTCATTAACTATTGGCACCACCATGGCAACCTCAGCCTCAAGGTCAGCTGGAGAACACTGAATACAAAACAAAAATCGTCCGCATAACGAAATATTTTTAAAAGATTTGTCTGATTAAAGTTCACTGATATGACATTTAGGCGAGCTAAAAATAAATCACTGAGGAGCGGGGCGATGCTATAACCTATACATAGCCCGTTTTTCTGCAAATTGGTGGTGTCATTCTCAGTAATGTACGTTGATGACAAATAAAAACTCAAAAGTTCTAAAAATTGGCTGAAATTGGTCAGCCAAGCATTATTCTGAAAACGGGTAGCACCAAATTGATCAATCGTCTGCGAAATAGCTGACAGCAGGTCATTGTGAGGAATAGACTAGTATAGGTAAGCCTAGATCAGAATTGTCCTTCAAAAAGTCAATCACTTCATCGGAGTTACGTATTAAAAACAGGTCATTCGCGGGTAGAACGGCTAGCTTGGCTTGTAAAAGCAGCGCGATAGACTTTTGCCAAGTGTCTTTTTCCGATAGAATAACCCTGAACTGTACGTTAGGTTTGTGCGTTTTCGCGCTAAAAAACACCTCTAGGTGATTCCGTTTGCTGCTGGCAATGCTTTGCAACTTTTTGCCCAAGTTATATTCTCTGCAAATTTTCTTAGCATTAGCTTTTACCTTACTTAAGGACACTGTATCCTGTCGCCTTAATAAAGCATAATTGAGTCCTGTGCAGTTTTCGGGTCTCGCCCACCGTTCTTGTGAAAAAGAAGGATGATCGCTGGAGATTGCGTAGACTATAGCCATCTAAACCAGTTAACCAAGAAATATGTGTGTCCTCTCACACGTATTGATGGCGCGCTCGACTGCTTGAACGGCGCCAGATATTTCTCTTCAATATACCATCGACCTGCGCTCAGGTAATTGGCGAATCGCTGTGGACGACCAAGACCGAGAGAAGACCGCCTTCGTGACTCCTGATGGCCTCAATCAATTTAAAGTGATGCCTTTTGGCCTGTGTAACGCTCCTCCTACTTTCTAGAGCATCCTGGACTCGCTTCTTCTAGGCATCAAGTGGTCAATATGCCTTTGCGACCAGGACGATGGTATCGTTTTTTCGACTACATTTGAAAACCCTCTCACTCGCCTGTCCACCGTGCTTGATGTTTTCGCCGTGCTCGTCTTCATCTTAACTAGTCGAAATGTACTTTGGACACCATCAAATCTGCGTACTCGGCCACCTTGTTGACGCTACAGGCGGACAGACAGACTTTTACTACGTCCGCGCGGTTAGTCAGTTCCCTACTCCGCTGTCGGCCAAGGACGTCGGCAGTTTTCTTGGCCTATGCTCGTACTTTGGCCGTTTTGTCCAGAACTTCTCGGAAATAGCCCGCCCTCTCACTGGCCTACTCAAGAAGGATGTCATTTTCACTTGTGGTCGTGAACAAGCGGACGCCTTTTCATCGCTCGTTGCCATCCTAACGAACCCACCCGTTCTAGCACATTTCGACCCGACCGCCAGCACGGACGTTCGTACCGATGCCATTGGCCACGGTGTAGGCGCCTACCTCGCACAACAGCAGCATGGCCTACACCGCGTGGTCACCTACACAAGCCGCCTTCTCTCGCCGCCGGAGCAGAATTATTCCATCCCAGAACGCGAGTACATAGATCTAGTCTGGGCCATCGCAATATTCCGACCACACCTGTATGGCAGGCACTTATTAGTTATTACAGAACACCATGCACGTTGCTGGCTTCCCTCGCTCAAGGCCCCCGCTGGTCGCCTTGGCCGTTTGGCACTACGCTTGAAAGAATCCACTTTTTCTGTGTTCTACAAATCTGGACAGCTTCACCAAGTCTCCGACTGCTTGTCTCATGCTGCACAAGATGGGCTGTGCTGCAACGATGGCTACGATATGGCGCCAGAGTAGTGCGCGTTGGAAACAAAACGCTGCATGCCGGAGGTCTGTCTGCGGCAGCTGTTGTGAATTGCGCCCACGCATCATCTACGCGCTGCATCGCGCGAACTTCTGATTAGCGAGGCAGTCGGGCTACACTTCGCTCCGTTTGCTATGTGCCGCACTAGACAGAACGCTGTGACAGCTACGCTACTCGCAGCGTTCTCTTCCTAACATAAACCGTATACTTATATAATATCAATACAAAATATTGAAACACGAAATGAAAACACGTATAGAGCTGTGCTCCACTTTCGCATTAGAAAGTATCGTAATCCTCGGTGATTTTTTTTCTAGATCGTACGAAAAGATTATATTATTTTCAATACTACGATAAGGACGCCAAGTGCGCCGTAATAACATTTGATGATGGACCAGGTAGGTGTGAATCCGACTTTCCTCCATTTACACACGCTTTAGATCATGTTGTACTGGTGCAGTGTTGGCGGCAAATGCCATCGCTGGAAAGAGGGGTGTTGCAGTCGGCGTGACGTAGCATGAGGGATCACGTGGATGCATCTGCCACGTTGGGAGTAGGGGAGCGGGCTGAGAATTAAAGTTCTAGCAACAACACAGAAGCATTAGCCTCGCGGCGGTTCAGCAGCTCACCTGTGCTAAAATAATAAGTCACCAAACAGAATTCACCAGAAGACTGAATCGTTACGAAAGGCTATCGCATGGCGTGGTTGCCAGCATTCGCACATCACTGCCGCTTGTGATTCTTCGGAATTAAATTGCTTCGAAATTAAATCTGTCCGTTACATGAGACAACGAATCGCTCATACCCTCTTAAGCGATGGCTAATACCCCCGTAAATGCGGCCTCCCCATTACGACGGTAGATGAGAAGTGAAATAGGTGACCCGTAAAATAGCGACGGATTGTGGGATGCGCCGTCTGCTAGCTGCTTCCGGTTCGAGTGAGCGCAGCCGCCGCCACCGCTTCGCCGTTGAATTCCATTGATGCGCTTGCAGTCCGTTCTTCTTTCTGGGGTCTTACGTGCAAAAACCAGTTCTGATTATGAGGCACGCCATAGTGGAGGGCTCCGGAATAATTTTGACCACCTGGGGTTCTTTAACATGCACTACAACGCAAGCAAACGGGCGTTTTCGCATTTCGCCTCCATCGAAATGCGGCCCCCGCGGCCGGGATTCGATCCCGCGAGCTCATGCTCAGCAGCGCAACGCCTTAGCTGACTGAGCCACTTGCGCTTGCAGTCCGGCTTTGTACCACTCGAATATTACGCGGTTGCAGGTGCCTAGCAAAACCAACGTCGGCTGTTCAGCCGGTGGCTGCTCAAATTCAAGCGTTAAAGGTGAACGCATATACTACTGCCTTGCAGCAACCCTTGCTGACTCAGCTGTGCACAAGCATCGGAGGAATGGCTGCCACTTCCAAAACTGTAACAAGGCAGAGACCATCCCTTAACAAAAAGAAAATGAACGTACAGTGCCACTTATCAGGCGGCGATTAGCTGTGGGCCGACACGGAATGATTCCCCAAGATATTTCTTTCTCTAAGATTGACTCAGGCAACCAAAACTATGTCAGTACTCGCATGCACATAGAGAGGTATTATCAAACGAGGTTTTGCGGCACGAATCTATGCGGGACACAGCGAAATACATACATAATACTCATCGCCAACTAGCCCTCCTTAGCTCCTTCAGCACAGATAGAGATAATGCGCAGCCGTAATATGACGGCGATACGGCCATTGTTGACCAAAAAAAAAAGCGAGAACGTCTAACTACGTACCACTTCAAATAAACCTAGAGTTTCGACCGAGAAATGCCGTTGACAGTGCGCAAAGTTCTCATCTTCATCGCTAGCTGCGCCGTTACACCGACGATATCCGTTTCTAGCTACGATCACAAAACAGCATGCACCGCTGTAGCCATCGCCTCAGCACCCGATTTTCTAAGTGATGCTTCTATACGCTTGATAAATTATCGGATAACGATAAATTTTTCACCTGTCTGACTGACCCGCAGGCAGATCAGTCAGTGACGGTGCGTCCAAGAAATGGCAAATGTCGTAGAGCTAGACCTGGAAGAAACAAGAAAGGGCGCCGAAACGAAAACCAGAGTTCCTTTATGAATAAAAGCGTATCCTTGCCTTTCATGGCTCGTCATCGTCGCGGCCAGAGTGAGCTGAAACCTAGAAATCAGCTGCGCGAATGGTATGACATTTCTGGTCGACAAAGCGGACGGAAAGCTTCGCACGACTGACAGTTGAAACCGCGTAGAAAAATACGTGCGCCGGGCATGCCGCCGATGCCGCCGCGTCGTCCGTCGAACCGGAAGCTGCTAGCAGACGGCGCGCCCCACAATTTCCTGCGATTGCTCGTTTTACGGGTCACCTATTCCGCGCTGGAATGACGAGCGGCAACGCAGCCAGCTGTGGAAGAAAGGCGACGACGACGAACGCGGGAGTAGTGGCACGAGCGCGTACCGAGCACGAGCACGAGCCAACGAGTCAGCTGCGGAAGAAGGCGACAGCGCTCGAGCAGCTCTGAGAGCAGCTGGCTTTTTTAGCGTTACAAAAGCCGCCGCAGGCTAGCGTATACAAGCTTAGCTTGAACAAAAGCTCGGGCTTGTGTAAATGTTGACCGCAGAACGGTTAAATGGGGAAGGAAAATGCAGTTGTCATGTTGTTCTGTTCGTTCGCGATCACATCTCACGATCAAGAGTTCCTGGCGCTTATCTTGCGGATACCGGGAACGCCGAGCCCGTCCCTGACAGCGCTGCAGAGACAGGCGGATTTCATTTCTTGGTCGGTCGTCTGGGAGTGCTGAAATAGTGGTGCCATTACGCGCTTGTTTTTGTATTTCGCAGGCTTTCTTTAAAGGCAACTACAAGAAGTTCCATCAATGGTACTTAGTTGCAAACACTTCAGTCGGTCGTTTTAAATGCGATCTAACACCTTCGTATTGGCACTTTCTTGGTGTAGCCAATATTTAAAAAGTTAGGCAATTAGTTTATACTAATGATTTGACTTTGCAAAATGGAAAAAAATGTCGCACAATAGAGAGAGAGAGAGAGAAATAACTTTATTTAGGGGAAATAGGTTAAGGGGGCCGGAGGGTGGGCCCTTAGTCCAAGACTCCAGTGGCCACCGCCACGCGCCGTGCCTGGTCGAGGAGGCTCAATTGAGTCTCCAGGTCAGACCGGGCGAGGATGGCTGCCCAAGGCTCCCTAAAGGAATTTTGTGCTAAACGGGGTGAGCTTGAATTTTGGGGTCGTGATTGGCACTCAACATGGGGCAAGGATGGCCTCCCCCGACACCAGGGGCATTGACTGGCATATCTGGTTGGCATATTTGGTTGGCATGCATCGCCCCAGATGTGGGTAGGTGTTTGTCTGGATTTTTCTGTATAGCCGAACCTCCTCCACTGTTAATTGCGGGTTTGGCGCAGCGAGTTCTTGGCGAGAACGACGTGGATGTTCTAAGACATCGCATCCTAGTATTTTATTGTTGTTTCTGTTGTTGTCATTCCTTGTGGTCATTCCTTGCTCGGATTGAAGTCTCGCGTCTGCCCCTGTGTTACCAACACGACTGGACTGAGTTCGTTTGAGCCTCCCAGCACACTCCGTCGTTCTTAAAACATTGGGTACTTTGAGCTGGGGCACCCTGTATATATATATATATATATATATATATATATATATATATATATCCGTGTAATTTCTCTCTTTTGCTCTTTCTGTTCTCTTTCAGGGACTACGAAATGCGAGCTGTACGTGTGGCAGAACAGTATTGATCAAGGCAGAAATTCTAAGAATTGCAGGATGGAGTACGAGTACCTGTGTGGCACTAGGGCGCAATACGAAGTCTACAACAGCAGTTGCGTATACGTATAATTATTTAAAAAGGCATCGCTGGTAGCTCTCACGTCGTGTTGCACATTTTCAGGTCGATACAGTTAAATCACGTGATTAGGACAAATAAACTACAAAAATATCGTGCATTATTTGTTATTGTGAGAGAATTAAGCAGCGTGAGTGCGTGCGTGCGTGCGTGCGTGTGTGTGTGTGTGTGTGTGTGTGTGTGTGTGTGTGTGTGTGTGTGTGTGTGTGTGTGTGTGTGTGTGTGTGTGTGTGTGTGTGTGTGTGTGTGTGTGTGTGTGTGTGTGTGTGTGTGTGTGTGTGTGTGTGTGTGTGTGTGTGTGTGTGTGTGTGTGTGTGTGTGTGCGCGCGCGCGCGCGCGCTCGCGCGATTGTATACATGTGGCCCAACTTATGGAGCGATCTACCACGGGAATCACGACTTAGCGATCACCGAAGCGCTCAACCAGCGCGGTCACATTTTCAATGAACTTTTGCTTCTGCACGTGGTGCCTCCGACCAGAAGAACAAAAGTACAAAAAAAAGCATTCCTTACGGTTGGTTAACCAGCGAAGCTGTAACGTGCGGCCCCGGTGTTTATCACTGGGTTGATCCCGATGTTTCATTAAAGTATTTCTCAATTATTGGTTACGTATTGGTGTCTCTTAATCAGGTTGCACACACCTTCTGCTGAGACGGAGAGAACGACGTCACTGGTGGTATCCCGCAGTCCACCGTTATCGCTTGCGTTTGGTGTCTCGAGTTTTCTCAGACGCGTGGTTAGCAGCATTCTCCCGCCATTACTGCTTGCAATTCTTCGAAATAAATTGAATAAAATTTTTATTTGTCCGTTACGTAACACAATGAAGGGCTCATACCCCCTTAAGAAATGGCTCATAAAACCCCTGTAAACGCGGCCTCCCCATTACGACGACAGAAGAAAATTGAAATTCTGCGCTCGAATGATAAGCGGCAACGCAGCCAGCTGTGGAAGAAGATGATGACAACGAACGTGGGAGCAGTGGCACGAGCGCGTGCCAAGCACGAGCACTACCGCAGCCCGAGGGGCGCCAGCGAGCCAGCTACGGAAGATGACGACGCTTGAGCCAATGCTGATGTTTACAGTTTTCTGTGGATAGGCGACTAACAGACGCTTTTTCGTTTCGCCTAGCCATATGGCAAAGCTTCGCTTTTGGGGTTTTAAGTGCCGAAACCACGATTTGACTATGAGGCACGCCGTAGTGACGTAGGAGACTCCGGGTTAATTTTGACCACCTGTGGTTGAGTGCAGGGTACACGGGCATTTCTGGATTTCACCCCCATCGTTATGCGGCCGCCATGGCCGGGATTCGATCCCGCGCCCTCGGGTTTAGTAGCACTACGCCATAGGCAGGTCTTAAAGGGCCCCTAAACCACCTCAGATATTTTTTTAACATTTAAAGTAAGCACGCGCATCGAGTTCCGAATGCCGTCACGATCACCGATGCCAAACGCTGCAGCGCTACGCGCCGCGGGAGCGCCACAACATCAAAAAAAAAAAAAAGAAAAAGCAATGCCGTCCTCCTCCCCTCGCCTTTCCGGTATCCCCAGCGGTCGTCACGATGTGAGGAGGGGGAATCTGGTGATGTCAACTGCGGAAACGATGTCCATTGGTCGAACAAGAGCCTACGACTTCGGTTAGTCTGCTAGCGGGTACGCGCGCTTTCTGCTCTTCCTCGTCGTGTGACCTAGAATTCTAGGTCACTCTAGTCGTGTTTCTCGTTTGTGCGCCCTTGCGAATCGGTAATTACAGCCCGCAACGCAAGTGACAAATCGCTCGCGTTCCAACACAGTTGTGTTTAGCGGTCTGATTAGCTGCGCGAACAGAGTGCGACAGTGTTGGCCTTTCCAGACGTGCGCGCAACACAGGGTCTATAGCGGTACGCTTCGCAAAACACGGGCTGGCACCGCAGCAACAGCGGATAGCCGAGAAGCGCCGAATCCACGTCCACGTTACCGGCACAGTCTCTCGTCGCACGCCGTTTGCCATTCGCGGGCCGAGGTTCGACAGCGGTTTTATGCTCGCGAACGGCGAGATTTCCTTGCCGCCGCACGTAGAGAGGATGAGACCGGGATTCATTTGCGCGGCAGCCTCACCGCCGCTCATCGCTCGACGGCGCCGATATCGTCGCTAGGCCTTTTCTGGTTCCCTTCAAAGCTAAAACGGACGGCGCTTCGACATGAAATACCGACGTTCACAAGCCGCAATATTTTCTTATCGTTGTTATCGCTCTTCGCAATAATTGTACACAAAGAAGAAAAATACGCTATTATATATAGCGGCGCCGTCGACTGCGATGCGAGCACAGCCGAGCCCGTCGTCTCCCGGCAGGAGCTGTGCAATGCAGCTGAGCTGCAGCCGATGTTTTCGTTGCTGGTGGCGGAGGCGCGCAGCTTCGCGGTCGTCGATTATCCCATTGATCGTGCAGCGGGCGGGGCGCCGGCCAAACTGCCGTCTACTTTGGACACCTCTCGCGTGGCAGACGTTCTACGGCACTGGCGGCCGGTTCGCCGTCGGTATATGTGCCGCTAGCGTGGACATGCCTTAACCGGAAGTAGGCAGTGTTTTGAGAAGTGCGTTCGCGATGACGTATGTCACGTGACCTTTCGAGAAGCACTCGGCGAGGAGGGGAGACCAGCCGATGAGGAGAGTATATATAGCGAAGGAAAGAGCGAAACGAGCGAGGGCCGTTTTTCGATCATCAAACGCGTGTAACTCCGATATTAGGGCACCATTTCGAAAAATTCTTGCGGCTTCGTGTTCGTTATAGACTCGTGCACAACTGCAACACCACAACTAAATTACGACCTCTGGGTGGTTCAGGGGCGCTTTAAGTACAAAAGCATGCATGACGTTAACAACAGAAACTTCAACAGAGAGGAGAATGCATGCCTGTGAATATGCGACGTAAACAAATCTAAGAATAAAACCGACGAAGTAGAAACAAAGTCCAAACAATCTACGAGTGACTTTCCCAGACCATGATACACTGAACGCTTTGCTGTCTGAGGTTATTTTGTAGATCACGGCGGGTGCCATTCTTGTCAACATGATGACCAAGAAAAATGTTTTGAAGGCCATTGAAAAAGGCATTTCACTGAGATCAGAACAAGAAAGCTATTTTTGATGTATTCCAGAAAAATATCAATGAAGCAGTTGCGCAATTACTAAAAAAAAAACATAAAAATTTGGAGGATGCTTAAGCTTCGCCTTTAAGAGTGGAACGCGATACCTGTGGTTGAGTGCAGGGTACACGGGCATTTCTGGATTTCACCCCCATCGTTATGCGGCCGCCATGGCCGGGATTCGATCCCGCGCCCTCGGGTTTAGTAGCACTACGCCATAGGCAGGTCTTAAAGGGCCCCTAAACCACCTCAGATATTTTTTTAACATTTAAAGTAAGCACGCGCATCGAGTTCCGAATGCCGTCACGATCACCGATGCCAAACGCTGCAGCGCTACGCGCCGCGGGAGCGCCACAACATCAAAAAAAAAAAAAAAAAAAAAGAAAAAGCAATGCCGTCCTCCTCCCCTCGCCTTTCCGGTATCCCCAGCGGTCGTCACGATGTGAGGAGGGGGAATCTGGTGATGTCAACTGCGGAAACGATGTCCATTGGTCGAACAAGAGCCTACGACTTCGGTTAGTCTGCTAGCGGGTACGCGCGCTTTCTGCTCTTCCTCGTCGTGTGACCTAGAATTCTAGGTCACTCTAGTCGTGTTTCTCGTTTGTGCGCCCTTGCGAATCGGTAATTACAGCCCGCAACGCAAGTGACAAATCGCTCGCGTTCCAACACAGTTGTGTTTAGCGGTCTGATTAGCTGCGCGAACAGAGTGCGACAGTGTTGGCCTTTCCAGACGTGCGCGCAACACAGGGTCTATAGCGGTACGCTTCGCAAAACACGGGCTGGCACCGCAGCAACAGCGGATAGCCGAGAAGCGCCGAATCCACGTCCACGTTACCGGCACAGTCTCTCGTCGCACGCCGTTTGCCATTCGCGGGCCGAGGTTCGACAGCGGTTTATGCTCGCGAACGGCGAGATTTCCTTGCCGCCGCACGTAGAGAGGATGAGACCGGGATTCATTTGCGCGGCAGCCTCACCGCCGCTCATCGCTCGACGGCGCCGATATCGTCGCTAGGCCTTTTCTGGTTCCCTTCAAAGCTAAAACGGACGGCGCTTCGACATGAAATACCGACGTTCACAAGCCGCAATATTTTCTTATCGTTGTTATCGCTCTTCGCAATAATTGTACACAAAGAAGAAAAATACGCTATTATATATAGCGGCGCCGTCGACTGCGATGCGAGCACAGCCGAGCCCGTCGTCTCCCGGCGGTAGCTGTGCAATGCAGCTGAGCTGCAGCCGATGTTTTCGTTGCTGGTGGCGGAGGCGCGCAGCTTCGCGGTCGTCGATTAGCCCATTGATCGTGCAGCGGGCGGGGCGCCGGCCTAACTGCCGTCTACTTTGGACACCTCTCGCGTGGCAGACGTTCTACGGCACTGGCGGCCGGTTCGCCGTCGGTATATGTGCCGCAAGCGTGGACATGCCTTAACCGGAAGTAGGCAGTGTCTTGAGAAGTGCGTTGGCGATGACGTATGTCACGTGACCTTTCGAGAAGCACTCGGCGAGGAGGGGAGACCAGCCGATGAGGAGAGTATATATAGCGAAGGAAAGAGCGAAACGAGCGAGGGCCGTTTTTCGATCATCAAACGCGTGTAACTCCGATATTAGGGCACCATTTCGAAAAATTCTTGCGGCTACGTGTTCGTTATAGACTCGTGCACAACTGCAACACCACAACTAAATTTCGACCTCTGGGTGGTTCAGGGGCGCTTTAAGTACAAAAGCATGCATGCCGTTAACAACAGAAACTTCAACAGAGAGGAGAATGCATGCCTGTGAATATGCGACGTAAACAAATCTAAGAATAAAACCGACGAAGTAGAAACAAAGTCCAAACAATCTACGAGTGACTTTCCCAGACCATGATACACTGAACGCTTTGCTGTCTGAGGTTATTTTGTAGATCACGGCGGGTGCCATTCTTGTCAACATGATGACCAAGAAAAATGTTTTGAAGGCCATTGAAAAAGGCATTTCACTGAGATCAGAACAAGAAAGCTATTTTTGATGTATTCCAGAAAAATATCAATGAAGCAGTTGCGCAATTACTAAAAAAAAAACATATAAAATTTGGAGGATGCTTAAGCTTCGCCTTTAAGAGTGGAACGCGATAGCATTCAAAGTTCTCTGACTGCTTCTCACGCTTCCCGGTATTGTAACTCGGTGTGGAGGACGATAGACGGACTCTTAGAGCAGACGAATAGGAGACAAAAAGCTTTATACAGTATGTACAGATCTAGCTGGTAATAACCGGTAATAGCATACAATAGCAGTAAGAGCGCACCAGACCAACCGGCGGCTGGTGGCGACTCTCCCTCTCAATGAGCCGGTTCTGCCTTAAACCCCTCTTATCGGCTCCTCGCTGGGAGGTCAGAGGCGGGACGGGTGCCGACGTCACCCGCGTCGCATTCTTGTTTCGTCGCGGTGATTGGCCGGGCTGCTCAGAAGAAAACGGAGGGGGGGGGGGGGGGGGGTTGCCTCGATGAAGGCACGCGGTGTAGCACAACACCGGTAACTCCAACTTGCGTAACCGTAATGTTTACCCGGAAACGCTGGCGGCGAACACTATGCACGAAGGCGAGTTTTCTGGTCGAAACCGCAGACTCTTGCGTGGGCTGATACCGGAGGTAGCGAACAGCCGCGCCAAAAATTTCAGACCCTTTTCAGGTTACTCTAATTGCTTCGTACTCTTATTATTTCACTCTGAGAAAATTTAACATGAAGGGCATGCGCTGTCGGTGTTTTGTTTCGTGAGATTTGTTTGTGGGCTCTCATTCTCAAAATTCCGAGTAATACTTTGACAAGAATGTAAGACGAGGTATGAGTAACTTAAGCGATAGAACGGTGTGGCAATATAACCCGCATATACCGCATGTCATACAGCAAGGCGTGGCATATTCCCTTTTACTGTTCCCTTTTATACCAGCGCATCCATACCTCAATAAATACGGCAATTTTCGCTCACGGGACGCCGGACGCCGACACCGGATTTTCTTCGACACGGGGCCCTTAACGCTATCCATTATAGTGGTCGCGATATACGACGCCTACAGAACACCGCGTGTATACGAGCAGCGGCGGAACGTACGTCAACACGCAACGAACGCAGAGGTGCAATCTGTGTTTATTTCATCCGTCTTGCGCAACGCTGTGCTGGCGCTGCAATCGGGAGCGCGCTGAGGGCGCGCCCTACAAGGCTCCCCCCATGGAAGACAAGGATGTTTCATTATGTGCGTTTCGCGCCGATTCAACCGTTTAACTCTCGGGAAGCGGAACCGAAACAGATGAGTTCGGCAAGTACGCAGGTTTTACGCGGTCGATCGCTACAACGTCCGTGCGGCCGTTTACTGTCACAGTGAAGGTCTTGTCTGTACGCCCAAGCACCTTGAAAGGGACTTCGTACGGTGTCGTAAGAGATGGCCGGATGTCTTCGCGTCGCACAAAGACGTGACTTGATGAAGCAGGGTCTCTGCTTACGAAGACATCGTAGTTGGACGGTTGTCTTGCAGGCGTTGGTCGCAGACGTTGACACAGGTGCCGAAGCCGCTCGTTGTAGTCAGGCGGCGACAGGTCGGGGGCAGGAGCCGGAACGAAGAATTCACCGGGCAGGCGAAGGGAAGTGCCATACACCATTTCAGCTGCAGTGCACCCGACGT
The DNA here is from genome assembly GCF_013339745.2 of Dermacentor silvarum. Classification (NCBI taxonomy): domain Eukaryota; kingdom Metazoa; phylum Arthropoda; class Arachnida; order Ixodida; family Ixodidae; genus Dermacentor; species Dermacentor silvarum. The sequence continues at coordinate 138,583,447 of NC_051157.2, forward strand.
CTACTTTAATCGCCGCGCGAATTCCGAGCATCACGAGGGGAAGCTCGTCAACCCATGAAGTTCGGGCGTTGCGAGCGATGAGTGTCCCGTTCTCATCTGGACGAAAACCTCCGAGCCGCCGCCAGAGGCACCGGCAAAAGTCACAAACGCCGCGCACGTTCGGTGCGAACGCGGGCAAAACGCCGACGGCGTCAACAACAGTTCCTGGCGCTGCTACATGGGCCCCCGGCTATTGAAGAGGCCCGGTGAAAGTCGGGAGTCTGAACGATACGAATCACGGTGTTGTACCGTGGCCGCTGTCGTACTGAGGCGGTGTCGTACCGTGGCCGGTGTCGTACCGTTGCCGGTGTCGTACCGTTGCCGGTGTCGCACCAAGGCCGGCGTCGCACCGAAGCGGTGTCGCACCATGGCCGGTGTGCTCGTACCGTGGCCGGCGTGCTCGTACCGTGGCCGGCGTGCTTGTACCATGGCCGGCGTGTTCGTACCATGGCCGGCGTGCTCGTATCATGGCCGGCGTGCTGGACCGTGGCCGGTGAGCGCCGCGGCCGAATCGCGTACGTACGTCCGGGTCACCAAGCTATAGTGGTCGCGATATACGACGCCTTAGACCGCCGCGTGTATACGAGCGGCGGAACGCACGTCAGCACGCAACGAACGCTGAGGTGCAATCTGTGTTTATTTCACGCGTCTTGCGCAACGCTGTGCTGGCGCTGGAATCGGAAGCGCGCTTATGGCGCGCCCCTACAGCCATGTAGCAGATGCACATGTACCACTTGAATCTGTGCACAATTATGTCAGTGAATTTGTCAAAAAAAGTAGCGGGCGCGTTGCATGATTCTTAAGCGAAGGCTGTTTTTATGTTGTCCGCAAGGTGTATCAAAATGTGCCACTAGTCTGAGTGTAGGTGTACAAAAAAAAACAATCTGGAGAGCATAAATCAGGGTCGGTATTCTGTAAGAGTCCAATTAGTGGACTGTTCATTTCAGCTGTCGCTGATTGGCTGCTGCTTCACGTGCAGGAAGGTGCCAGCCAGTCTCCTTTCTCCTTATCTTACAGAATACCGCCCCAGGAGTCTATCACGTCATTCATATATGGGAGTGGTTAAAGATCCCTCAGAGTCACAGCATTCAGTCAGCAAAGGTTGAGGAAAAGTTTCAAATAAGCTTCTTTCCAACATTTGACAGCAGTTGCTCATGGGTTGATGACTGGATTCCAAACCGTTTCTCCCCGATAGTTAACAAAACGGCTACGGGATACGACGATGGGACCAACGGTGCTTAATTAGCAGTCGCCTTCTGCACACTGGTGATTTTGTATGGTATCATTGCTTAGGTGATTAGCATAAGTTATTTGCCTAAATTCAGAATTATTTGCATAATTCCGTAAGCTCGAATGCCAAATTGTGCATCGCATTTGAAATAAACTTTTCAACTGTTATCAGCTGACTAAATTTTCCCCAATTACTTTTTCTGCGCTTCGAAGTTGTGGCGCAGAAAAAAGAATGCGAAGGCTGGCCCATGTTTTTCAAGCGTTTGAGGTTTCAAAGCCTGTTTTGAGGTTTTTCAAATCAACGCTACTAAATTACTAACTAGGTAACCGCAAGAAAGGCACAAGGCGACGGCCTAGTTGTTGGCTGCTGATTCGTATTGGAACGGGCAGTATGATCGTATGATTTTGACCATGCACAGTTTCCATCACAGTGCAGCCAACAATATTTACAACTGTTCCCTTTTATACTAGCGCATCCATGGCTTATCTCAGGGGACGGATGCAGCGATGAACGTATACAGGGCGTTTTAGGGGCGAAGCACCTTAGTGCCGAGGCTTGTCCTTCGTCGTCGTCCGTCGTCCGTAGCTCTGGTTTGCATGGAGACCACTAGGGGCGCTGCGGTGCACAAGGGCTCAATAAGCGCTGTATATACTGTACACATGTACAGTTTATATATATATATATATATATATATATATATATATATATATATATATATATATTGACGCGTGTGCTCTAGGTAGACGACAACGACGATGGGAACATTAACGGACTCCGTCTAGTGGGTCAGTGGGATTTCGGCTAACGACGAAGAAGACGTGTCTCTGTTCCGTTTTGCTTAAACAGGTCGTCCTGCTGTTCTTGAAGAACGTCTCCCTGTCCTCTCTCGGCGTTGTACCGTGACAGTGGTGGAGGTGCTGGGTATATTGACCACGCCTGATGCTACGGACTCCTTCTGGGAGTCGTTCATCTAGCCCGGACGCATTGTCACCAGTTACGACCCCCGTGCACCGCTTCAGTCGTCGACTGCTAGGCCTCGCCCCGGAGTTCTCCCCTCTTCAACCACATCTTTCCAGGAGCTCCACACATCTGGCAATGGCCGAAACGAGCCCACCGCAAGCACCCCAATGCAGCCAGTCTCCCAGTCAACAACAGGTAACTGTTCTTCATCCGCTGGTTCCCGATCGCTATCGCGGTGCAGCGTTCGAAGACATTGAAGACTGGCTCGACAAGTACGAGCGCGTCGCCCAGATTAACCAGTGGACTGAGCAGCAAAAGCTCTCCCACGTCTATTTCGCGCTTGACGACAGTGGCCGTACTTGGTATGAGAACCGCGAAGCTAGCCTATCGACATGGCATGACTTTCGGCAGAAAATCACCGATACGTTTGCAAGTGCCGACCGACGCGACCGCGCCCAACAGTTGATGGAGCTACGGGTGCAACAACCCAATGAGTCGGTCACAATGTTCGCCGAAGACATGGCCCGTCTCTTTCGTAGAGCCGACCCGAACATGACCGAGGATAGGAAGTTACGCTACCTCATGCGAGGTGTAAAAGAGCAGTTGTTCGCGGGGCTTGTGCGCAATCCACCCGTCACCGTCGCTGATTTTATCAAGGAGGCTACGGCTATTGAGCGGGCCCTTCATCAACGATGCAGGCAGTACGATCGTCTGTCCACCAGCACCGCAATCAATGCCGCCGCATTGACTCCACAGTATCAGAGCTCCTTGCGTGAAATGATAAGAGAGATCGTCAGAGAAGAAGTTCACCGGATCCTGACATCGACACTGGATAGCCCCGTCGCGTCAATCGCCGAAGTGGTACGCGACGAAATCAGGCAGGCGTTACCGGCCGCCGATCTTCCCGACCACCAGCGTCCCATGAGTTACGCCGCCGCTGTCCGATGTTCCCCACCCGTTACAACCACACCCCCGTACAACCAGCCTCCGAGAGCCGCTCCTTGGTCGCCGCCGCAAGAGGAGGCATTGCGGCGCGCACCCGTGATGCCGATGCAGTCCTACCGCCAGCCGTCATTCGCCGCGCCTTGGACCACACCGCAAAACGACCCTTCGAGACGGCCACAATTTCGGAGATCCGACGCGTGGCGCACCGCCGATAACCGCCCTCTCTGTTTTAACTGCGGGGGCGCCGGCCATATTTCGCGCCATTGCTGGCATCGCGACACATCCTTTCGACCTCTTCGTCCGTGGTCTGATGGTCGACGTGCAGATGGCGACTCCCTGCTACGCCGCGACGACGCTGCTTCTCAGGGACCTCCCATAGCGCACCCGAATGACGAATCCGTGCCGAATGATCGGACTGATTTCGGCCATCGGTCGCGCTCTCCTACCCCTCCACGCCAGATGCCTGCTGGACGTACTTTTGCTAACTTTCAAGGCCGAAGGTCGCCCAGCCCCCGCCGGGGAAACTGAAGGCGGCGACCTCTGGGGGTAAGGTTGCAGGCCCGCCGCAAGACAATAAAAAGCCCCCAACTCGCCCGCTGCCGAACGCCGAGCAGCCGATAACCACCGACCCCGAAGAAATTGTGAGTGCCGACCTTGATGTTTTTGTGGATGGGCAGCAAGTGACAGCATTAGTCGACACTGGTGCTGACTTCTCTATAATAAGTCAGGAACTCGCCCTCCGCCTGAAGAAAGTGAAGACGCCATGGACGGGACCTCACATAAGGACGGCAGGCGGCCAATTACTGATGCCTACTGGAAGATGTACTGCAAGAATTAATATTGGAGATTCTTCTTTCGTGGCCGCTTTCATCGTTCTTCCTGCGTGCTGTAAAGATTTGATTCTTGGAATGGATTTCCTAAGGGAATACGGCGCCGTAATTAACATTCCAGACCGCATGGTGACGTTTTATAAGAGCCCTGGTTTAATCCATTACTTATCGCCGCAACACAATGCCTTTCGTCTAACAGAAGATGACGTCGTAATCCCACCTCGGTCATGTATTCTTGTTTCGGTGGCCTGTGACGTACCGTTTCATTGCGAAGGAATTGCCGATCAAATAACCGTTTTGTTGTTTAGTCACGGTATCTCGGTCGCACGAGGAATTGTCAATGTCACCGACGGGCGCACGAACCTCTTGCTAACAAATTTTAGCACAGAGAGACGGCACCTTCCAAAAGGCACGGCTGTGGCTTATTTTGACGGTGTTGCGGATGTTCGCGGCTGCTGTTCGCTACTCGAAGAAGCGCCTACACAAGACCCAGCTCCCGCACTTGACGTCAGCACTGTTTTGCCGCCGCACGAACGAGAACAGCTTCTTACGCTATTGGCCCAGTTCGTCGACTGCTTTGCGTCGACTTCAAGAGTTGGTCGGACGCCTCTAACAAAGCACCGAATAATTACAGAGGATACGACGAGACCCATTCACCAAAATCCTTATCGTGTGGCACCCAGAGAACGTGAAGCCATACAACAACAGGTGACAAAAATGCTTGAAGACGACGTGATCCAACCATCAACGAGTCCCTGGGCATCGCCTGTAGTTCTAGTCAAGAAAAAAGACGGCAGCTTGCGTTTCTGTGTGGACTACCGAAAACTAAATCAAGTGACGAAGAAAGACGTGTACCCGCTACCCCGTATCGACGATTCCCTCGACAGGCTTCGACACGCACGTTACTTCTCTTCCATGGACTTAAAAAGCGGCTATTGGCAAATCGAGGTAGACCCCAGAGACCGTGAAAAAACTGCTTTTGTGACCCCAGACGGCCTGTACGAATTTAAGGTTTTGCCTTTCGGCTTGTGCTCTGCGCCTGCTACGTTCCAACGCCTCATGGATACTGTGCTTTCCGGTCTGAAGTGGAAAACCTGCTTAGTGTACCTCGACGACGTCATCGTGTTTTCCGCAACGTTTAAAGAACACCTCGAACGGCTTGAAGCAGTTCTGCAGTCCATAAGATCCGCCGGCCTCACGCTGAAACCGGAGAAGTGCCACTTTGGCTTTGCGGAACTACAGTTTCTTGGTCACGTCGTCAGCCACGCCGGTGTCCGCCCAGATCCTGCAAAAATTACCGCCGTCGCACAGTTTCCCGTACCATCCGACAAAAAGGCTGTCCGGCGGTTCCTCGGCCTCTGCGCTTATTACCGGCGGTTTATTGCAGACTTTGCTCGCATTGCGTCGCCGTTAACCCGCCTCACGAGAGACGATGCTCCTTTTGTATGGGGTGATGAAGAGCGAGGTGCATTTAACATCTTGCGGCAACGTCTCCAGACACCTCCAGTGCTTGCCCACTTTGATGAGACCGCTCCTACATTGCTCCACACGGATGCCAGCAATGTTGGCTTGGGAGCTGTTCTTGTACAGCGGCAGGAGGACATGGAAAGAGTGATTGCCTACGCAAGCCGAACACTCTCACGCACAGAGGCTAATTATTCCACAACTGAGAAAGAATGCCTCGCGGTGGTATGGGCGGTTATGAAATTTCGCCCATATTTGTACGGCCGCCCTTTCAAAGTTATCAGTGACCACCATTCACTGTGTTGGTTGACGAACCTTAAAGATCCGTCCGGACGATTGGCACGTTGGAGCCTAAGGCTGCAAGAGTTTGACATGACGGTCATGTACAAGTCGGGGAAGCGACATACGGATGCTGACTGCCTGTCTCGATCGCCGATAGAGTCGGCTTCTCCACTCGAAGAAGACGATACAGCATTTGTTTGTGTTCTGGACACAGCCGCCATCGCTCAACAACAACGGGACGACCCTGAGTTGCTTGCACTCATCAACTACTTAGAAGGAAGGTCTGCGAAAGCACCTAGAGTTTTCGCCAGAGGACTGTCGTCGTTTTGTTTACGGGCCAAAGTCCTTTACAAAAGAAACTTTTCTTCTACCGGGTCCCCCTACCTGCTCGTCATTCCTGCAGCTCTTCGTTCGGAAGTACTTCAAGCCTGTCACAACGAGATGACTTCTGGTCACTTAGGCTACACGCGAACATTGGGCAGAGTGCGGCAAAGCTACTACTGGCCGAGACTTACCACGGCCGTGAAACATCACGTTCGCTCTTGTCTTGACTGCCAGAGGCGCAAGTCACCTCCGACGAAACCAGCCGGCCTCCTACAACCTGTCCAGGTTCCTCGAACACCATTTGATCAAATTGGAATGGATATCTTGGGCCCACTTCCTACTACCACTGCAGGGAATCGCTTTGTTCTCGTCGCAACCGACTATCTGACACGTTACGCTGAAACAAAGGCCATCCAGAAAGGCACAGCGGCCGAGGTGGCGCGCTTTTTCATTGAAAATGTTGTGTTGCGGCACGGAGCCCCAAGCGTCGTAATTACCGACAGAGGAACCGCATTCACGGCTGCACTTTTAGATCACGTCTTGCTGCTAAGTGGAACAGCTCATCGGAAGTCGACCGCCTACCATCCACAAACCAACGGACTGACAGAGCGCCTTAACAAAACAATTGAAGACATGCTTTCAATGTACGTGGATGTCGAACATAAAAATTGGGATGACATCCTCCCTTATATCACGTTTGCGTACAACACGGCGAAACAAGAGACGACGCGCATGACTCCGTTCACCCTTGTTCATGGCCGAGATGTACGAACGATGTTGGATGCAATGCTTCCACACGAATTTGACGACACCGAAACGGACGCCGATGTCTTCACGCAACGTGCCGAAGAGGCTCGGCAGCTCGCGCGTGTGCGGATCTGCCAGCAGCAAGACTACGACGCAGGCCGCTATGATGCCCACCGTAGAACCGTAAGCTATGAAGTCGGCGACAGAGTGTGGGTTTGGACACCCATACGGAAACGAGGCCTCTCCGAAAAGCTGTTAAGGCGATACTTCGGCCCATATCGGGTATTGCGGCGACTCAGTGATGTCACCTACGAGGTCGTCCCCGATAGCCCCAACTGTACGAGGCGCCGCCCGCACCGTCCTGAACTTGTGCATGTTGTACGCATGAAGCCGTATGTGAGCGAATGACTTTGCGAGAGACCCTCACTTCCGCAAGTGGCATTTCTGGTATAGCATCGGGACGATGCTCTTCTAAGGAGGGACAAATGACGCGTGTGCTCTAGGTAGACGACAACGACGATGGGAACATTAACGGACTCCGTCTAGGGGGTCAGTGGGATTTCGGCTAACGACGAAGAAGACGTGTCTCTGTTCCGTTTTGCTTAAACAGGTCGTCCTGCTGTTCTTGAAGAACGTCTCCCTGTCCTCTCTCGGCGTTGTACCGTGACAATATATATATATATATATATATATATATGTATATATATATATATGTGTGTGTGTGTGTGTGCATGTACATATATGTATATATACATATTTATATGTATATATATCTACATATACAGAATAAGTGTGCAAATAAGTTATGCGGGCAGGAGGACACGAAGTGAGATGATAATTATCACAGTCAGCAGCCGAATTAACTAAAATAGAATAATTAACTTTTTTGTTGACTGAAGTAAGTGTGTACGTTTGTATTCCAAAGTTAGAGGCAGTAGTTTTTCGTAGAGGCGGAGGCATTGACAAAGATGCCCTTCTCGACTGGCGAAATAGAAAAATCGAGGAACCCGGAGCCGCTGTCGTAACACGTGACCGCGCAGCCTGTAACAATGGCGGCAGCTGCCATGCCCAGATAATGGCGCGACCGGAGAAGCCGGAGGGCAATGTGCGTGCGTAATGGGTGACACCGCACTGCCATGTCTTGATTTCGCCAGCCGAGAGGGGAACGGGAAGAGTTATCATCTTTGCCTATACATCTACCCAGTTGTCAGACTATACGCGGCACGCAATAGCCGCGTCACATCAGAAAGGAGCTTTGCGCCGATCCTCACTCTCTTGCATGCGCAATCATGCGAACGTCAATTAAAATTTGGAGTCGAATATCTCGGAGTACGGAAACGCTACAAGAATTCTTCCAACTGATACTGTGTAGAAAAGCGACTGCCCCTAACTTTGAATACAAACATACACACTTACTTCAGTCAACAAAAAGTTAATTATTCAATTTTAGTTAATTCGGCTGCTGGCTGTGATAATTATCATCTCACTTTGTGTCCCCCTTGCCGCATAACTTATTTGCACAGGTAGTGTTCGCGTGCCTCCCTGTACATAATTTTAAGAAAACCATAACGCTTAATTTTGAACACTCGGCATATATGCATCTAAGTATGTTTGTATGTAACCGTTTTTCCGTCTACCTGGGTAACGGGGTAATCTGTGGATGAATGGTTTGCGCATCGGCCTGTTGCGCTGAGGTAACAGGCTTCGAAACCAATCATCGGACAAACTTGGGTCACTGTGTACGTACGTGCCAATCACGTGTACATACGTACCACTCTTCAGCGAACCTCTTTCACGCCGACATGGATCACTGTTGTTGCGGGACTCGGCAGGCGCCGCTGTTTAAAAAAAATTGGTGTGGTTTAGCTTTGGTTAACCCTGGTTGATAGCGAAAGCTTCACTGCCCTGGCTAGGCCCATTGTCGAGTTGTGGCCGAGGTGTGGTTTCGCAATGATATGCAGACATGTTTGCAATGAATACAGTGTTTATTCGTCGTTCTTTATGCCTATGAAGACGCTGCTGCTGCTGTGATCAGTAAGGAAGTGAGACTTGGTTGCAACTAGCAGCCGGGCCCAACTCTGCTCGGGCAACGGCGGCAATGTCTCCTTTCAGGGCTCCGTAAAGGCCTAAATATAGTCCGAAGTAGCGTAAACGCGCGCACACGTTATGTCATGTTGCCGAGAACAACAGTGGCTATAGTTCGACCGATGGCTCGACGTACTGGCGCCGCCAACGTAACCGGACGCACGGCCAATGCGCTCCGACGCGCCCGGCGTCTGATGATGCTCGCCCGCGTGCCGATAACGTCGGACTGTAAACGCGCCTTAATACTCTCTTGTGGTTTGACCTCTAGCACTCACAGTGAAAACTGTTGAGTTGCCGACGGCTGCCAGAGGTAGCGTAATGAAGCTTTCGCTTCAAAAGTAACAATGCATTCGAATGAGAATGTCAAGTAATTTAATGAATGTCACTTGAGCGCGCAGGCATTCGCCTTCACCCTCTTTTGCGTATGCTAAAGTGACTGACAATTTTTTCCTTCGCCCTTTTAATATTTAGTTTGAGAATATGTAACATAAAGGCACGCGCTGCCGGTGTTTTGTTTCATGATATTTGTTTGTGGTCTGTCATACTCCAACATCCGAGGAATAAGTTTGTAAATAATGCTAGACAAATTGTGAGCAACGATAACATACGTCGGACTATAAACGCGCCTTAATGCTCTCTTGTGGTTTGACCTCTAGCTCTACCGGGCACGTGCCACGGGGTCTGTGCTGGTCTTCAATCACCCTCTTTGATGCCAACTTGGGTCACTGCGTACGTGGCACTGGGAATGTGCCGCTATACACTGACGAAAAAGATCGCTTAATTTAAAAAATGAACCTACGTCACGAGGGTTTCCGAAGGGCAGTAACCCGATGCATTAGCAGGGTGCGTCAATCCACTGGACATGTGCTGCTTTCAACGAACGATTTTACGCCAACACTTTAGCGAGTTACGCCACGAATGCGCTGGGTATGTGCCACTCTTCAATGAAACGCTCGTCAACTTGGGTCTCTGAACTTGAGTCACTTTTCGGCAGTACGACTAGGTTGTGTAGCGTGTCCAGAAAGAAGCACGAAAGAGACACGCGTCTTCCCGCTGAGCAGCTGCGTCCAGCGAACAATGGATGCTCTGTCGTCACACCACGTTTTTATACCTTCTGTTGCCCCAGACTTGTGTATTTTAACCGAAGCTTTATAAGCTCACTTGTGTCGGGGTAGGTGTACGCATACGCGGTATCATTATCAGCATTGTCTCGAACGTCCTCGTCTTCTTCCGCAGCTGTCTCGTTGGCGTTCCTCGGGTTGCACTCGTGCTCGTGCTCGGCACGCGCTCATGCCACTGCTCCCACGTTCGTCGTCGTCTTTTTCCACAGCTGGCTCCGTTGCCACTCATCATTCCAGCGTAGAATTTCACTTTTCTGTCGTCGTCGCAACGGGATTTCGCCTCCCGGTGCCATCGTGGGCGGAGCCACCGACTTGTACCTGAAGGAGCCTTCGGCTCCCCCTCGCCAGTTTCTCAGGCCCAATAAAGGTTCTTGTCACTGTCACTGTCGTCGTAATGGGCAGGCTGCATTTGCGGGGGTATATGAGCCATTGCTTAAGGGGGTATATATGAGCCATGCATTTTCTTACGTGACGGACAGATTTAATTTGAAGCAATTGACGGACGGAAAAGTTGCACGAAAGGGAAGGAAAAGTACAAGGAAAGGGAAGGAAAAGTAGTACGAAAGGCAATTAAAATGTAGTAGGAAAGGGAAGGAAAAGTAGTAGGTCAGGTACACACACCACAAGCTTCGCTTACCCCCATTTTCTCGACAGGGGAAGGGCTGGTGACCAACCAAGGCTGCAAGTTTTGCAGTAAACACTTTACTCAGCGCAAAAACATGCCACACCACATCAGAGATCACCATAAGAAAAATGTAGGGGGACAAAAAATGCGGCAGGGACGTCGCTTCGTTGGAAAGTGTTTTGAGACCGAAAGAATTGCATCGTGACGACGCGCAGTTGCTGGCTCAGTACGTGAATTTGTCGTTAGAAAAGGCTAAATGTAAAAACTATGTTGTTTAATGTGGTTCGTCATTGGACGGACAGACTCCCCGGAATGTGCAGTGTGTGGTGTTATAGAGACTATAGACCATGTGCTCGTGGTGTGCCCTGAGTATGCATGCGAAAGACTCACACTGGCAGCCACCTTGAGGCATTTATATAATAGACCACTGTCGGAGGACCTCTTGCTAGGCGCAGGGCCACAGAGTTGTCAGACAACAGAGGCAATGCGTGCTTTTTCACGCTTCTTAGGCGACACGGGCCTGGACTCACGCTTGTGATAATCATCTGTGCAATGTGTCCTTTCACCTAGTTTCTCCCATTATCATCCCCCATTGTGACCCTCTTTCTTCCCCTCCTCCCCTTCCCTCACGTAGAGTAGCAGGCCAGATGCTCCATATTCCGGCCGACCTCTCTACTTTTTCACATCAATAAACTACTTCTTCATCGTGGTTCGTTTGTTTATTTTCGGATTTACTACTAGGAGAAGGCACAAATGCATGAGCAGAGGGTTTCGGCCGAAGCATAAGTAAGAAAGGCCATTATTTGAGTGTTTAAAATCAATCGTATGTAATGTGGATGAATGTGTGGCAGGTGTTTTTAACGCCCGAAGCTTCTTTTCCGTGAATTAACGTTGCAGTGTTGCATTGACTGCACCGGACTTTCTTTGTGCAGCAAACCGAAATAAACTATAGTACTCCTGTCCTGTTTATTTAATGTGATGGCTGTTGCATTGATCGACGAACATGTTGAGTGCAAAATCTTTCCAGCGAACAAAATCCAAACATGGCATCGGTACGTTGTTTCTGCACAAGAATTTCCGAGTGCATTGCAACCATGTTTTTGTTAAACCAACTGTCAGCATGACCGTGGTAACTCACTTGCTTAAAATACCATATTTAATATTAACACAACCAGTTAAGGGGAATATCTGCAGGAATGGTTTAGACGTAGTACCTTGTAATCTTGCGAGAATTCGTACAATATAGTACAGTACTAGCTTGCGTCAATAGGTGTCACAGTACAAATAATTATCAACCAGGTAATGGTTACACTGTGCTGTAACACAGATGTTGCCTTTGCATGGGCAACATCTGATGAGGGTGACCTCAATGTCATTTGCTTTCATAATTTTAGAGGCATTTACAAAATTCCTTAGCTGAAGTCACTACATAGCATACAGGCTTTAATTGTACGTGCTTACACCCTCACAATCAAAAACTATATTGCTGTTTTTGGCCACCAAGCAGATAGGGGTCCTGATGCTTAAATATCTAGTAGTGCATAAAATGTAAGACCAATGTAGTCAAGTTAAAGCTGCCAGACTGCCACACGCATCGGATCGTCTGATCACGCGCTTAGGTAAGTTTCTTGCACCGTTGTTACATGCGCTATAGGGCACATGTAGAAACATCGGAATATATGTACTGTAGAAATGAAACAATAAATGTACATACACGTATGACTCGATAGTGCATAACACCTGCATGTCGAGCACCCGTGATGGCGCGTTGTTTGCTGTCACTTGCCATTATCAGATCAAAGTAGCAAAAATGTTTTCGCCACATTGCCGCGCGCTCTGTGGGAATCGATGTTATGCGAAGCAGTGTGTGGGGAGCCTACCAAGTTATCATGAAAGCATGCACCAAGACGAAGGCGGTTCTTTCATGACCTCCATGAAACGCACGTCATGAGTCCTCAGGGTCCCTTTAGCTACGTCTAAGAAACCTTGAGGCAAAAGCCTTATTCATGCTCATGACCATGGCTACAGCCATCAACCTTAAGGTTCTCCTTCACTTAGTACCACATCCGAACCCATTTCGTTTATTTTATTGCGATAGCAATTATATGGACACTCCAAGCGGATTTCTATCGTCGGCGTCGTCATCGCTGTCGCTGTCGCCGTGAGGTTCCGTAGAAAGTTCAACGGCGATGAAGCCGTCGCCGCGCGCCGTATGCTGTATGTGCGAGTGAAAGCGCGTGAGGGACGCGCGCTTTCACGGAGAGCGAACGCACGGCGGAGAGAAAACGCGACTTCATCCGTCGCACGAAAGGCCGTGGGGGGACGGAAGGAAGGGAGGGGAGGCGACGTTTAGCTGCGGCACCAAATGCGTATTTATATAAAAACGCTGCGAGGCGGAAATGTGGTAAAGTACGGCCGCTGGATAAAAAAGGTGCGGCCTGCCGCGTGCATCGAAAACGGTGTGATCCGCCGCGGCGCCACACGTGGGGGCTGTTGTCTGGCATCGGCATAGCAAATGCGTCAAGAACGCGCTTAGAACCGTTCTGATCTCGTCGAAAACCTCCGAGCCGCCGGCAGAGGCACCGGCAACGGTCACCAACACCGCGCGTTCGGTGCGAACGCGGGCAAAACGTCCACGGCGTCGACAACAGTTCTGCGCATTGCTGGTGCCGCTACATGTCCAAGCTTATACAGGCGATAAAACTACTATCCTTACTCCGTATAGCTCTCTATTAATTTGCTATCGCAGCTGATGCTTTGCCTTTCGGGTGAAACTGCAAAATTTTTTTAGTGTGAATCTTTTTTCGCTGAGTCATGCGCATGACTATGACTTCCCTTCCCTTTAGCGTTTCCTTCACTTAGTACACACGTCCCAACCCATTTCAGTGACTTTTGAGTGTTAATCTTTTACATGCGAAGCATCTTATGCTCGGGGCTATGTCACTCTTCCCTCCCTCCGCCGTGCGGCGGCCACTTCCGGTTCCGGTTCCACTTCCGGTTCCGGAAGCCAGCTTCCGGCTTTCGGAGAACGCTTTCGGCGTTTTGCCCAAATGATCCCCAGGTGCTTCGCCCACTCGTCATTCACTTCGTCCTCTCATTCTCCTCCCGCAACGCCGCGATGAGTGACACGGACAGCGCCAGCGTCAACGCCAGTGTCAGCGCCGTGGATAGCGCCGCGGAGAAGAGGGCTCGAGCCGCTGGCACGAAACGGCAGCGGTGACAGGCCGATCTGAAAGCTAATGGGAACTTGAGTCGACCTCATGGCTGCTTCGCATACTACTCAGGGTTCCCCTACGGGAAGATGGTGTAATTTTTTTTTTGCTGAGGCATTTTTTCTGAGTCATACTCATGAGTATGACTTCTACCATCATCCTTTAGTGTTTCCTTGAATTAGTGCCCACGTCCGAACCCATTCCAATGGTTTCTGAGTGTTAATCTTTTTTCGCTGGGTCATTGTCTTTTGTGCTGAGTCATGCTCATGACTACGACTTCTACCACTATATCTTAGTGTTTCCTTCACTTAGTACCCATGCCAGAACCCATTTCAAGGTTGCGCTGCCGTTTTCCACAACAAAATTTATATGCATGCCATTTTCGCAATGAAATTGAATGTATTGCTCACAATTTTTATTCTCTCCCTGGTCTATTATTCAAACAAACTACTTTTTGAAGATCTGTTCATAGGTTTGCTCCCTGTTTGACGCGGTGTGTGATTTCACTGAAGTGAACAATTGTTTACCATGCTAACTCCTTCTTTTGTTATTAAAACACTGTCGAATTCTTTTAGATTTACATGGTACAATGAACCTGCTTTTTATTTTGTTTAAATACACTCAGTTTTTTATCTTGTGTCAATTCTCAATTATGTCCGCTCTTTGTTGTCAGTTTTACCATTTCCGGTTCTTCGAGTCACTCCTGTAGCGTTTATTTATGTGCGAGCAAGCACGGAATTCGGTGCGAATGCCCCCATTGTGGGTACGTGCAGTGATTTAAAACGCCATCATCATCACCTCCCCGACCACGCGCAGTGGCCTCGTGACCTTCCTAGAGGCTCAGAAGAAGAAAGGCGAACGCAGAGGGACACCATGCTGTTCATGACGGTACCGAGGCATCACTGGAGGAGCCAGGACGAGTTCTTCTTTGCGACCATGGGCATGTGTCTGGGCCTGTCCAACCTGTGGAAGTTCCCGAACGCCGTGTACCATAACGGAGGCCGTGAGTATTGTTAAGCGCCAGCGGTGCGACCAGGTGTGGAGAAGCATTCTACTATGCACCGGCTACACGAGGAATAGGGGAAGATATTGTAAATACGTTTTCCTGTTGTATCTGCCTCTCCGTAACGATATTTACGATTCCGTGAAAAACAGCGACATTTCAAACTTAGATGTATTGGCAATATCTTTTGCTGCTGTTTTCACAAGGCGCTCAGTGAAACCGCCTTGAGCCTCAACAATAGACTGAGTGTGCCTTTCAAACCGCCTCCATGGTCGGATCGGACGGCCAATCGGCAGCGGAAATTTTGTATGGTGTAGGGTTTCCAAATCCAAGGTCTTATTGCCTACTATCCCAGGGTTCGCGTCCTTCGGTGCTGTCTCCCCGTGTGGGACACAAAAAACCGGCCTTTATTGCATGGAACTGATGAACAATATAGAAGCAGTGCGAGTAGCTGTGATCTTCGAATGAATTGATCAATAAAATCTATATTGGAAAGGTTGGTGCTTCGGCCTATGCTTGCGGTTAGGAGAATTCAGGTATGGGAATGGGTGGGAATGCAGTGGTAAACAGAGCTTCGAATGAGAACATTAGATCACGAAATAAATCAACTACCTATATTGCCGGCCCGTACCATTCTCTAAAGCACATGGTAACTTGCAAGTCAACTCATTTTGCTTTGTGCTCTTTTTTAACCTGATGGACGCTTAATGCAGCGGTTATTGCGCAGTGTGAGCTAACGGCAGGCCCATACTTTTTTCAGTTGTCTTCATCATGGTGTACGTGATCCTTACGGCTGTCATCGCATTGCCCATGATGTACCTCGAAATCTTCCTCGGTCAGTTCACCAGCCTCACCGTGCCCGGAGCGTTTGGAGGATTCCCCTTAGCAAAAGGTTGGTGCATGAGTCTGCTACACCAGTCTTGAGGATCGCACCATTCGCGTAACCCGAAAATTCAGTGCAATGAGAACACCGCGTGTGCGTTTTTGCATTTGAAAGATGCGTACTACAAAAAAGATTACATATGCTTGAGCCGTTCATGATTCCAAACCGTTTTTAGTAAAGCCACTTGATGTTTAGCGCTCGTCCTGCGCGGTTAGCTTTAGTCTTTTGTCATTATTATGTGGCGCGTGTGACTTCCGGCCGTTATGTGGCCCACAATGACTTCCGGCGCATGCTACCAGCAAAGACCTTCCATACCTCCTGCTGTTACACTGGGGCGTGAATTTGGACAACACCAATTGGATACGCCATGTACAAGCTAGTCAAAGCCTCAGCGCTAATTAAAAATGCCGAAAGATGCAGACATGGACGGAACGCATGAAGTGTGTGTGTGTGTGTGCGTGTGTGTGTGTGTGTGTGTGTGTGTGCGTGTGCGTGTGCGTGCGTGCGTGCGTGCGTGCGTGCGTGCGTGCGTGCGTGCGTGCGTGCGTGTGTGTGTGTGTGTGTGTGTGTGTGTGTGTGTGTGTGTGTGTGTGTGTGTGTGTGTGTGTGTGTGTGTGTGTGTGTGTGTGTGTGTGTGTGTGTGTGCGTGTGTGTGTGTGTCCCTATATTTATTGCGGTCACCGAAGCGCTCAACTAGCATTTGTTTAAATTTTGCAGCATTTGCAAATTTGGCAGTTTCAATGCAGCTTTGTATCTGCGCATGATGCCTCCATACCAGAAGAACTAAAGTACAAAAAAGTGAATTCTAAGGTTTTACTTGCCAAAACCACGATTTGATTATGAAGCACGCCGTAGTGGAGGACTCCGGTGTAAGCAATAGACTTTCAGTTTCCATTTATTATTTCTATGCCGCAAGGCTTAGAACTGCAAAAATTGTTAGGCAACATACCGCAAAAGTTAGGCAACACGCAATTAGGACTATTCGCTAATACGAGCAAGTTTCACAGCTCTTTGTTCCACGTAAGTTTGGTAAAAACATTTCGAAAACCTTTTTGTGCAATACTTGTCAGAAACTCATGGACCGCATTTATCCTCAATTGGGAGCTTTATGTGAGACAGGGCTTCACTGAAATGTGTAGCAACGTTTCTATTGCCGAATGAGAAACTTACTTTCGTTGCGAAGGCTGTTCGCGAGGGCTGAACCAAGGCTGTTGTCAGTTAGCAATGCTAGAACATGAAGTGAAAGGACATGATGCCTTGCGAAAACGTGCAAGGGCTTGCAAAACGGCCGACCACTGACGCATCTGTGGCTGCTATCAATTGTTCATTGCAGAGACCAGCTCTGGTTTAGAACAACTGCATTTCTTTCCAAAAGCAGCCGAATGATTATGTTCAAGAGACTGTCCGGCTATTCTAGGCCTGGAGAAAGGTGACGTGTTATGAAAGGCGGCTTTCATTGGAAGTAAGTTTATGTTAGCAGAATCAAAATGAGAGCTTTATTTCAAGCATACGTAATAGAAAAACTGTCCAGAGCTTTTGCCGTCACTGGTAGTGGCTCATAACGCCATACCAGTCTATGACTGTCAGTCGTTTGATGTTTCGAGGAAGCGCGGCACGCTGTCCTTCGCTTGCATTTTCACATTCATTCAGCAATCTAGGTTCCTTAAGATCCACTGTGCAGAATTTGTCCTCTCAGACAGCCGTCAACCACCGCACACGGAGCATCGAGCTCCCAATGACGTCAAACTGTGTGGGTCGGGTGGTACATGCTATGAAGTTTCCTATACAATCTAAAGGCAACTCCAAAAGCTGTCGCTGATTGTTTGAGGTGTAGGGAAAATTGGCAGTCTTTATTTAGGTACAGTATGCGACCAGGCTAGTTGATGTTGATATCTATGGTGCTGGTGCTGATATCTCAGAATATCTATGGAGCCACCGGTGACCCCGTCAAGATGTGCAAGTGAATTTGAATCAAAGGAATGCGTCAATAGTGCCTTTGACTTCACTGCAGGTATCGGCTGGATCATGCTCTACTTCACCCTGGTGTCGTGCTCAGTTTACATGACGATAGTGGTGCATGGAGTGTTCTACCTCTACTACTCTTTCTCGAGCACGCTTCCGTGGACCACCTGCAAGCAACTGTGGACGGATTCCATGTGCTACGAGAGGGACTACAGGAACGTGAGTTGACAATTATACTACTAAAAGGGAGCAGTGAGCGGCCGTTATGGCAAAGATTCGCTTCACATGACTCAATGACAAGAACGGCAAGACTGGGTTCACGTAAAACGTTACCATCGACCTGACTGGGCCGGAATGCCACAATGGGATATCGATACCCAGGGAAAGCAACCTGGCTAACTGGATAAATATTTGTTGAGTTAGGGGCATCGAAATTCGCTCTTTCCCCGAGTAGCCGCTGTACAATCTGGCTTAACATGAGGGCTACTGGGTGCAACCACTCCTCCACAGTCAAGTGAATTGCACTTTTCTGTTACCTGATACTCATTCACTCCGCAAGAAACCCTTGCGGATTTCTACTTTACTTGTTTGAATAATTCACTTGCTCCGCACTTTCAAAGTTTTCACTTATCGAATAATTAGTATTAACGCCCACCTTCTGATGTCTTCGCCTTGTTCGTTAAGGTAGTAAATGACTGCCCGCGCCCTCAAACAGCGGTCCTATAGGTTCAATGCCCAAACCACGATGAATTTTTCTTCAGTGGTGATGTCTCCTTTCGGAAAACAAAGCCTCCTGAGCCCTGTAGCACTCTCGTACTGTTAGGTGGACGAGGATGGCGATTTCATCATGCGCGCAGATGGTTTCCATTCCGAAGCATGTTTAGCCCTATTGTGACAAACGTTTGAAAGCCACTGTCAACTTATTCTAAGTCCACCTTTACTGCACGCGGCGCGCTGAACTGCTTCTCACATGAATGGCCCCGTGCCTGTCCTTGCCATCTTCTACACTCTTGTGCTCGACGAACGTTTGAGTGAGAGGTATGCAGAGTTTGTGCGTATAGCCGTGGTAATCGAGTTATAAAATGGATTTTGCATAATCCTAATAAAGGAATGCAATCACAAAATCTTATGTCACAAACGGTTAGTCTCCTGGACTACCGAGGGCCTTCACCCTCAGCTTAACACACTGTACCCTCGCTAATATATGCACAGGAGGTTTTTAACATGGGCTTATACAGGCTTCGCTAGGCCATGTAAGCACAGTAAAGAAGCATACCTTAATCCACCTCGTTCTAATTTGTATGGACCTTGATCCACCTTAATCTGCTTTAATTGACTTTATTCCACCTTAATCCACTTTGCTCTAATTTGTACTTACCTTAAATCACCTTTATCCCCTTTAATCCACCTTAATCCACTTTAATTCACCATCGTTCACTCTGTTTGAGCTTAATTCACTTTACTCCACTTTATTCTAACTTGTTCTAGCTTTAAATCACTTTACTTCACTCTAATTCACTTTAAATCCCAATAAAAACCTCTCATCATCATCATCATCATCAGCCTATATTTTATGTCCACTGCAGGACGAAGGCCTCTCCCTGCGATCTCCAATTCCACAAAGACCAATGGAACAAAAAATCTTAGGACTAACGTTAAGAGACAGGAAGAGAGCGGTGTGGATCAGAGAACAAACGGGTATAGCCGATATTCTAGTTGACATTAAGCGGAAGAAGTGGAGCTGGGCAGGCCATGTAATGCGTAGGATGGATAACCGATGGACCATTAGGGTTACAGAATGGATACCAAGAGAAGGGAAGCGCAGTCGATGTCGGCAGAAAACCAGACGGGGTGATTAAGTTAGGAAATTTGCAGGCGCAAGTTGGAATACGCTAGCGCAAGACAGGGGTAAAAACCTCTAATTACTACTAATTAATGTTGTTACGCAATTTAATATCTTCAGTATTTTTACTGACGTCAGACAAGAAGCTGATGAGGTCACGCTGGTTTTTGGTACGACTCGTTGCGAACAACGCCGGCTTTCCTGCCTGATGGGATATATAATGCTTTCGCATTAATAAATGTCGTTACGGGATTTGTTACAACAAGGCATGCATACCGATATCCACCAGATTGACGCATCGGTGTTACCGCAACAGAAGTTAGAAACTTGAAACTTGTTCGGTCATTCCTCCCGTTCACCCTGTGGGATGCCGTGTCGATGGAAGGACGCATCCCAACATGAAACATAACGACTGTTTATTAGCGTAGTAGCAGCGGCGGGACGAGCATACCGCCGCTGCTCTCGAACGGTTAGCGAAGGAAGGGGCTCTCTCGAGCTCGGCAGCTTGGTTTAACAGCCACCGTCGGTGACGTAAGCCTCCGGTGACGCTGCGGTGGCGCTGTCCCTTATCGGGGGTGTGGTGCAGCATGCAGCCGTGTCACGCCGGGCTAGCAAGTGGCGAGGAGGAGGCTGCGCCGGTTTGTGCGCAGTGTGTCGCCTAGAGCACTGCACGGGCTCGGGCTTACCCGAAAGCCCGGGCCGGGCCAGGTAGAACAGTTTTTTCACGGGCTCGGGCCGGGCTGGGGCACGGCGTGTGCTTTTTGACCCGGGCCCGGGCCGGGCTCGGGTTTCTTGCCGCGGGCCCGGGCCGGGATCGGGCTTTCTGGTGGTGTGCATGTAACGTGCAGCGAGTTATTCTCGGGCGTCTGAACTCTGAAAAATATTATTTTTCGGTCTCGGGCTGGGTTCGGGCCGGTTTCGAGTCGGGCTCGGGCCGGGCTCGGGCCTAAGTAAAGGGGTGGCGGGCCGGGCCGGGCGGGTAACGTAGATTATTTCCGGGCCCGCGCCGGGCCCGGGTATCGCCATAAAAGTTTTGATCGGGCTCGGGCGGGCAGCCCAACGTAAAAACGGGCGCGGGCCGGGCCCGGGCTGAAAAAATCGGCCCGTGCAGTGCTCTAGTGTCGCCACAACCCTTTTCGCTACGCCCGTCATCACCCGGTCATAGTCTTGATCGTCAAGTTGTCGTCGTTATCATGTCGTAGTCATCAGGCCCTGTGGTAGTCCTGCGCGAAACCCTTTCCTGCCATTTCTCTCCCCGGCGGAAGCGAAACGGCTCCGATTGACTGCGCACGTGGCGTGAGCGCACGCCTGCGCAGCTGGCACCGTGCTTAGTGACTCACGCTCCGGCGCCGGCGAGCCGCCACTGGAGCCGGAGCTTTAGCGTTACATTGCCGGCGCAGGCTAGCCTATAGGCAACCCGCGCTAAAGCTTTGCAGAGTAAGGTCCCTGTATGTTCCAAAGGTAACGCAAACCATTGTTCAAATAGGAAATGAGAATATTTTCCTCCCCTCTGCCCCTCTCCTGACTTCTTCGCCGTTTTCCGCTCTCCCATTGGACGAGGCTTGACACGTGACGAATAACTTCGGATGACCCCGCGCGGCTTTCGCTTCGCGGGAAGACGCGCCATTAGTGATCGTAGAAACACTGGAACACATGTGCGCTTTGCGTGAGCGTAGGCTTTTTAGATTTTTGAAGACGCCCTCGTTTGCAGCACGCTGCGGACTTGCTGTGCTGTTGAATGTTCAAATAGCATTGCCAAGGGGGGCAAGCTTTTTGCGGTTCCTCGTGGCAAACGAAACCTCAAATGGCGAGCAGTTAGTGATGAACGCGTGAAGGTCTGTGCGTTCGCAAGTTGACCATCAGCCAAAAAAAAAAAAGGTCCTGATTTATGCTCTACGCCGAATAAAAGGGCGCATTTTGGCAATATGAATACAAGCATGACTTCTCATAAAATGAGCATAATGGAAGAGTCGCAAATTAAAAAGCAAAACGCAGGAAGCGTACGCGCACACGGGAACCAAGACATTTAACTGAGGGGGAAACGAGCGAGCGGATGCAATTTGTGGGAAAAAAAGCATGTTGAGGGTATTTAGCACATAAATGTATCCGCCGTGTTGTGTGTGCATAGTTTGGTGTAGCTCTTTTGTTTTCTTAAATGCGTCAGGTAAACAGAACACCATTCGATTTCGAGAAACAATGCTATGCACTAAAGACTGCATAGGATTGCGTTTAACTTGACCTTTCGTTTTCCTCGTCTGAGCGACGCAGATTCTGCTAATAATTGAAGGTACTGCATATCTTACATAGATATCTTACGTACGAACAGCCTTGTGAAAATGCCCCCGAACAGTCGCGTTTCAAGCAAGCGCTTCAACGAGCCGCATGCGATTAGAAAGAAGCGGGCGGTAGCGGCCGGGCGCGCTTCCATATTGACCCTTTTCGCGGAGCAGTTTGTTTTAGAGAAACGAGATGGCGCTCACGGCGGCGCGCCATACCTCTCCTCAGCAACCGCGCACGAATACGAAACCATTACCACGTCTACCTTGCTTCTGTACGATCAGCTGTCGAAAATGCAACTGAGTTTTCGCTAACACACTGTGCTCCAATCATGCTAGATTGAATCATGTGGATTGAAGACGTGTGCAGTAGTTGACTGCAAAAATAGTGACTAGCATGTTAAGGAATAGAATGAATCTGTGTGGCCAAGTTCGCGGACCGCTGCTGCAACTTTCCGAACGTGTTAGCGGCACTTCGTGATGTACGGCTTTCCTCGAGGATATAGAAATTTGCTCATCCGCCAGCCTTGTATCGCTAACCTTCAAAGAAAGGGCTTCATCCCCAGAACGTCGGCAAGAATGTGTACCACTCGTTAAACAATGACAATGGGAGTAGCGCCGCTTCCTGTCATAGTAAGTTTCGCGCACGTTATCTATACACATCTGACCCAAATGGCAGGAAAACTTACACCCACTCTATCGCCGACGTATCAAGAATAAGTGAATGGGTGCACATTTGAATATATGCGCACTGTATACGCACAATAAATGACGGACTACACCGATGGCGCACGAATGCTCGAAGCTGAATGTTTCGTGACGGTCCATAAGAGTAAGCGAGTTACTAGCTGTAATATGTATTTGCAACAAGGTATTTCAATGTACAAAACAGGTACGTTTCAAGCCTTGTGCGCAGCAAGAACAAATCCATTGGAACTGAGCCCACCCGCGAGCGATTAGGCAGAAAATATTCAGATAGTGGCCGCACCCAGGAACTTCACTGAGTGAGAAACTGACAAGCCACTGCTTCAAAATATTTGCCGAATAAATAACAAAGAGCAAAACACACTAATCCTGAATGAATTCATAATCGGAAAGCTTGGATAGCTTGGAATACATATTTAGCCCCGCTTTTAGAACAAGCACCATATACGCTGCTTGCGCCGTTTGGACATAGCTTATTCAGCTCCGAAAGCGCTTTTTCATGTTCTCTGAAGCTGTGATCAAAGCTTCGTGTCGTCCACCTAGTCACCGTCTACGATATCTCCGAAAACAGAGGTTTTCTAAGCCGCGCCGGCGTCATACACTTCCATTGTAAACAAGGGGGCAACGGAGGCAGTTGAGGCAGGCAATGGAAGCGTCCCCACGTGATCAAACATGGCAGGGCCCACGGGATCGCCGCGAAAAGGGTCAATAGAGAAAGAAATTCAACCAAGAGCGGACACTCCCATAGAGCCCAGCGGCCGATTTGACTGCAGCGCGCCAAGCGGTCGTCATCAATCACTTCCGTTTTCGGTTTTGGGCGCTCGCATTTTGAACGCTAGCTGGCACGTGTTACGCCGGCTGCACCCATCGGCTTTCTTTTATTATTTTTTTTATTGCTCAACCACTTGTGTTATTGGTGCGGAATCGTTTTATTATTTGGCAAAAATTATTGCGAACGATCTTAACAAGCCCCATCGAATCCGTGCCACGTGTAATTTCACAAAGTAGACTCAAGACGCCTTGTCAAATGGGGGAATGTTTGTTTTATATAAATACTCGGTCCGGGCATTTCCTGCATTCATCCAACGTTGTGGCCCAGGTAAGCGGCAGTTCCCGTACGAAGCTCCACCGGACGGTATCAGCTGAAAAAAAAAGTAAATTACAAGCATGTGTCATTTTGGTATTTAGGCATAGGAATACTGCATGTAGAGACGAAACGTGCGACAGCAGTGAATGGGCGGCATTACAAGCAAAAGCAATTTGCGTTTACATACATGGCGTAGAAAATATCCGACTCATCCCAAACAAGACCATAAAATATGAAAACTTATTTTCAAGCATTCCTCCATTCCCGGGCATTATTTCCTACACTTTAATAGCACAAATACACGGGCGACTTCGCGTTTACAAAACTTGGCCTCGGGCGACGCGACGGTACGCTACATACACAGAGACGGACCCATCAGAGGCTCCCAGCCGGACCATGCTAGACGTTCGCACGATGCCTTCTACTCGCACTCAGTACAAATGCGTGTGTCCAAAGCCTGTTTTCAGTCCTTTAGAAGACGGAATTTTCGATTTACAAGTTTCTGATATGTTCCTCGGAGTTATCTTTCGCGCGTTCTGCCGGCGCCAGCAACACACTCCCATGTTATCACTCTTGGCAATCGGCCATCGCGTTTTCAACAGGCATGAGTACCGAAAGAAGGTATATGTTGTTGCGGGGCCACGAAAAAACGTCACAAACTTGTCCCTCTAAGATTCATTACACGCCAAACTAACTGTCACCACGGCCGACCTGCTTATCGCTAACTGCATCACAGCGCGCTGTGCGGCCCGCGTGCCTCAAAAGTACCCCAAAAAGTAACGAAACTACTTTTCAGTAGTGTCTGGCGTCAGAGAAAGCGGCACAAACTTCTCCTAGCAAGATACACTAGACTACGCACCACGGCCGAGTTGGTTCTCGCTAACTGCGTCATAGCGCCCTATGCGGCCAGTGTGCCTCAACAGAACCGAAATAAGTTACAATAATCCCCTGGGAAGCGTCGGAAACATGTGCCAGCACGATTAATTAACTCAAATTAACTGCGCCAGGATGACCGAGCTGTTTTTCGCTAACTGCGTTTTAAGTCTCGGTCCCGTGCCGTAAGCCTAATTGCGTCGTAGAGTGTGAAACAAAATTTCTCACCTTGCCGTAGTCCAATAGGGCAGTGGTGTCTTGTCCCAGTGCAGAAGGAACGCAAGAATACGCCGGGAGCCCAAGAAACCAGGCTACATTTTTTAAAAAAAGAGAGACAGACGGGTCGTCGCGGGCAAGCGCTCAAACGCGCGCGCAGCCGTCCTCGCTCGCTTCGATGGAGTGTCTGGCATAGAGTAACTTATAGCATGGTACTCTATGTGTCTGGCGGATGACGCATGCATCTGGTGCGTCATTGCCCTGTTGCTAGGTAACGCAAGAAAAAGAAGTAGCAAAGAAGTCGAAGTCATTTATACGCAAAACGTTTTAGTTTTCGCGGCAAAGTATTAAAAAAATAAAACAATGTCTGTTGACTTAATTTCACTTTCTTTTTTTTTTTCGATGCTCGCGGCAGCTAACGTTCGGCATCAATACTATAGCGTGACGTGTTTCCTGTTGCCAGTTTTTGCCGAGTGTCCCCTCTTGTTGAATTTCATTCTCGGTGGCGCTTCGCTTACTACTACTAAGTGGTTCGTTTAGAAAAGGAAAGGTTGGCGCTATCATCTGCAGCCCTCGAGGGAGCATGGCTCAGCGCCATGCGCTCACTAAGGGCGGCCGAGATGGAGGGGCGAGGAGGAAACGGTGCGGAACTGAGGAGTTTGCGCTACCTTCGAGGTAGCGCAAACTCCCCCCTCCGCGCCGTTTCCTCCTCGCCCCTCCCTCTCGGCCGCCCTTAGTGAGCGAAGCGCTCGGCCGCTACCACCCGCTTCATTTCGTATCGCATGCGGCGCGTTGAAGCGCTTGCTTGAAACGCAACTGTTCTGGGCGCATTTTCACAAGGCTGTTCGTATGTAAGATATCTACGTAAGATATGTAGTAACTTAAATTATCAGTAGAATCTGCGCCGCTCAGACGAGGAAACCGAAAGGTATAGAACAAGTTGAACGCAATCCAAAGCAGTCTTTACTACAGCTGATTGTTTCTCGTAATCGAATGGTGTTCTGTTTACCTGACGTATTTACGAAAACAAAGAGCTGCATCAAGCTATGCACACACAACACGGCGGAGAGTCGGAGACATTTATTGCTAAATACCCTCAACACGTTTTTTTTATTATTATTATTTCCAAAATGCATCCGCGCGCTTTTCTTTCCCCCTCAGTTATATGCCTTGGTTCCCGTGTGCGCGTGAGCTTCCTGCGTTTTGCTCTTTAATTGGCGACTCTTCCATTATGCTCATTTCACGAGAAGTCATGCTCGTATTCATATTGCCAAACTCGCCCGTTTGTTTGCCGCAGAGCATAAACCGGGACTTTTTTTTTATTGAGTTGTTGGCTGACTGTGAACTCGCGAACACACCCACCTTCCTGCGTTCATCACTGAGTGAGAACAGCGATCAGAACCTCCCTCTGTAATGACCTCACTCGGTGACAGTCAAATTTCGTTCTTCCGATACGGTGGAGCCATATCGCTCGCCGTTCGAGGTTTCGTTTGCCACGAGGAGCCGCAAAAAGCTTGCCCCCCTTGGCAATGCTATTCGAACATCCAACAGCGCAGCAAGTCGGCATCGTGCTGCAGCCGAGCGCGTCTTCAAAAATGTAAAAAGCCTACGCTCACGCACAGCGCACATGTCCCGGTGTTTTTACGCTCACTAATGGCGCCGTTTTCCCGCGATAACGAAAGCCGCGCGGGTTATTCGTCACGTGTCAAGCCTCGTCCAATGGCAGAGCGGAAAAGGGCGTAGAAGTCAGGAGATGGGTATAGGGTGGGTACGAAATTCTCCTTTCCTATTTGAACAATGCTAGCGCTACCTTTGGAACATACAGAGACTTTATTGTAGAGTACACAGCATGCAGCGCCATAACACACAGCCTAGCGAGTGGCCGAAGCAAAACTGGAGGGACGCAGCATATATTCGCCGTGACACTTTCGATCGCTTATCACGGGGCAAGAGTCCAAGTTGTGAAAACGTTGAAAGTGCGCATGCGCAGGGCATAACACTCAGACGAGCGACGAAATGACCGCTATCGTTTGGAATGGCGTATCATTTTAATCACCTCTCTAGCGGCCGGTCTCGGCGACGCTGGGGTAAAAAATGAAAACGTCATAGTGGCCTCTGAATAATTCAGTGCAGGGTGCCCATACAAGCTTCGCTTGAAAAAAAAACACCGCATATCCACGGGGTGAATGATGACGAGTGGGTGAAGCTTCGGAGGGAATCATCGGTAAACCGTGAATCTTCCGTGTAATTCGCTCAGTCTCGCCACACTAAATCGAACGATTGACTTCCACCAATGCTTCCACCAAGTGACTTCCACCAAGTGACACGCGCCATATGTGACGCCATTCCTATTTTATAACAGCGCCCTTCATTATAATTGCACCATCTCCCGCTTAAGGGGACGCTAGCACAAACGCGTTAGAAACGTGCAGTACTCTCTAGTAAGGGGGAGAGGCCACAGCGTCTTACGCAGCCGTTTACACATGCCGGAACGTGCACCGCGTTTGCCGACGCCATCACATGACTGCTGAGAGAGTATAACCCCCGTATTCATAAACGCTCCTCGACTTGAACTTGACTTGCCACCGCCTTCAACGCGTTTCGAACGCGCTGCCGAAGGCGGCGGCAAGTCAAGTTCAAGTCGAGGAGCGTTTATGAATACGGGGGTAAGGCGGAGAGGCCACAGCGTCTTACACACGGAGTAAGATAAGACAGGAGCGCCGACTCCGCTCGTCTGGAAGGGACACATTCTGCAACGCCGGCTCCTGCTTCACAGCGCGTTCGCCAGACGGCGCTACGAATGAAGAAAAACTCTGCAGCGGAGAGGAGCAAAGGCGCGGGGGCTCTCTCGCGGCGCCTGCTTGCCTATCCGTTTTGTCGTCTGCTCCGCGCACGCCCTGACGCCTGTAGCGCGCATAGCTCTTGCGGTTCACGGAGTGACGTTAGCAGGAGAAACAAGTCATGTATCATGTTATTTAATTTATTTTATACAGGCCAAATGCAGGGCATTTGTCAGGTGGCCTACATGAAACTTTACAAGGCACAGGAACTGAAAATAAACAAAGATGGAGAGAAAACCTATAGCAAATGGTAAGGTGATATAACGGCAGTTCGGGTGGTCTCAAGCAATGAAAGATGACAGCGAAAAGAAGTTTTTAAGCAAAAGCTGACGTTTATCACTTTTTATTGCGATAGCAATTATATGGACACTCCAAAGCAGATTTCTGCCGTCGGCGTCGCCGTCGCCGTTGCCGTCGCCGTCGCCGTCGCCGTGAGGTTCCGTATGACGTCAATGAAGATGAAATCGTCGCCGCGCGCCGCCAAACGCTGTATGTGCGAGTGAAAGGGCGCGAGGGACGCGCGCTTTCACGGGGAGTGAACGCACGGCGGAGAACAAACGCGCGTTCTGTTCCGTGCTCCCTTAAGGGATGCAGAAGTAGGCGTCTCTTTCCTCCTTTACAATCACCATATATGTAGAGCAAACGCACCTTCTTCTGACGCACGAAAGGCCGTGGGGGGGGGGGGGGGGGGGGCAGGGAAGGGAGGCGACGTTTAGCTGCGGCACCAAGTGCCTATTTATATCAGAGGCTCCGGCAACAGTCACCAACGCCGCACGCATTTTGTGCGAACGCGGGCAAAACGCCGACGGCGTCGACAACAGTGCTGTGTGTTGCCGGTGCTGCTGCATGTCCAAGTTTGTACAGCGGATAAAACTACTATCCTTACTCCGTATAGCTCTCTACTAAGTTGCTATCGCAATTGATGCTTCGCCTTTCGGGTGAAACTGCGACAACTTTTTTTATCTGAGCACGCATCAAGTGCTAAGATGCTTCGCTTGCTTCTTTGCTTCTCGCGGTACTTTTCGTGTCGCCCGGTTCTCTTGCGAGCAGAATCCCCACATTCTCATTAAACATAATAATTGAGAATTCCTGCCAGTGTTTCCTGCTCATTATTTCACAACAGAAGCTCTGACTATGTGTCGGCATAACTAGGGGAATCATCTCGAAGGCAAGGCTGAGAATTTACAGAGTAGCCAGCCGGTATTTACACTGGCTAACCTCCTTGTCTTTCTTTACCTTTCTCTCTCTCTACATTACGGCATGTGTTTGGGCAAGGAAAGGCCACCTGCACTGTGTGTAGTTGAAGAGAAATTTAAATTGAGCTCCTCCCGTCCTTCCGCATTGGCGTCTTCTGGTTCCTCCTGGCATTCAGCATCATTGAGCTACGCCAGGCTTCCCTAAAAAATTGAAGGAACTGATCCGCTTCGAAGTCGAGGCACTTTCTTTAGATCTAGTAGGACATCACCTTTGTCTTTGGTGAAGTAACTATCAAAAATAAGCTGCTTCTTGAAGTGTCGCGCACATATTTTGTCCATTGCTTTAAGCGCTCGCTTATTTGAGGCATTTTTGACGCCACTGGTGGAGTAGTTGAAGATCAGATGGCGAAGCGAAGAGCGAAAACTTCTCGCGTTCTTTGCCATACCCAGATTTACAGCCGGGAACAAAACACTGTCCTGTTGCTCAGTCTCTTCACGCACAAGTATCAAGATACCTTGTTCCGTCAGACATGAATAGACATACTGCAGACATGGTAAACAAAGCGAGGAAGACGAAAATTTCCCACCTTCGCTTCCGCGCAGACGTAGAGGAGCGAAAAACAAGTACTTCTGTTGTGTCTTTTTGTACAGCATCATTTATCGTCTGCTCCCTCTAAAGACATCTAAAAATGTTTCGTATGCGTGCATAAAAGCGCTACCGCGTGTTTATGTGCGCTTTTGTTATTCGTGCGCACATATTTTTTGTGTTTCATTGCTGTCAAATTGAGACGGCCGAGGGTCCACGTTTGTAGCAGACGACACACTCTGCGGGTGCCGCGCTGCCCGTTCTGCGCCGCCGTCGCCGCCGGTCTCCGCCACTCAGCGCATGCGCACATGGAAGCAAGCTGTTGAGTGTTTTCCGCGCGCCTCAACAGATGGCGCTACGCGATGTATAATTTGCGTTGCACGGTTTGTCCCGAGCGAATGCGTTGCGCGGCGGCGGAGTCGGCGCTCCTGTCTATCTTACTCCGTGGTCTTACACCAGCTTCCTACAGGGGCCGTAACGCGCTAGCACAAACGCGTTAGAAACGCGCAGTCTTTCGTTAATGTTGGGTATTTATTCTCATCGTGGTACGAGTGTCCATGTTCGCTTCGTGGCGTAGTGGTTAGCGTCGCGCGTTCGGAAGCGAGGGGTCCCTGGTTCGATTCCGCGCTACGGACGCAACTTTCGGAATTTTTTTTAAAAGTAGACGTGGCTACCTACTACGACGACGACGACTTCTACTACTACTACAGAGGAGGGACAGACCCACACCCTAAGGAGCTTCGCCCCTAAAAATCTTCGCCCACCACTGTCGCGTAGAAATGAGCTTATGCCTTTCAGGCAATGTGCACCAATTGGAAGCAGGATGCCCATAGCGCTGCTGGGCTTTCGCACTGACGGTAACGCTTAGCAATAGCTGGGATGTGAGCGCGAAGTTTCCGTCAAGAATTACTAGAAAGAACTCTAGGGCCAGTGTATATGGGAGGCCCAAGCTACCATGCCGATCCAGACAGCAAGGAAACGACTGGCTAGTAAATGGATTTGCCTAAACTTCGTCTGTATCTCTTTAAACTGCTTTGTGACGTTGTAAATTGATTATTTTCAACAAGAAACTCATT
Organism: Dermacentor silvarum; assembly: GCF_013339745.2. Taxonomy (NCBI): domain Eukaryota; kingdom Metazoa; phylum Arthropoda; class Arachnida; order Ixodida; family Ixodidae; genus Dermacentor; species Dermacentor silvarum. The sequence goes on from NC_051157.2 coordinate 138,613,858, forward strand.
ACACGCCCCCTCTTGCCATAATTATTCATGTGCGCAGAGTTGTATTGTCTTTTGAATTAAAAAGACAGGATTTCTTCAAGAGATTACGCGTGCAGAGAAAAACGCAAGAAGAGAGAAGCAGACAACACAAACGTCGACTATCAGTTTAAAGGTCGCACAAGGACGAAAAAAAAGGCAGACACAGAACATGTCTGCACATGCGTTCGGTGATTCGGTTACCTTCTAGCATGCTTCATGGGACCTGTTTTGTGAGTTGTATTCTCTGCCCTTATGGGAGGTAATTTTGGGTTCCAGTGTTCATGTGTTTTCTGTGCTTAACTGCTTTTGGTACACCTATATCCTGACTTCAAGTGCGACTTGTGTGTTCTTGTTGTTCTTGTTATCTTTATTTTGTTCAGTGCGAGTGTGTTGCATTCGTTCTTTGTGAAAAGAATAGCCCGAGCCGCTTAAAGCCGCTAACATCTTCTAAATGTCGTAAACATACAAACAAACAAATTTGAAAAGGACCCATATGTGCCACTTCGTGCAGACAGTCTGTTAACGGCGCGGACGCAAATGAAACCTACAAAGTCCATATCTTGTCATTTTCATCTGTGCAGCTTCCGTGCATGCGCATCAATGCCACCCTGGCACGCAAGTACGCGTCGCAGAACTACAGCGAGAAGGACGCCATGGCAATAGTGTTGGGTGGCGGCCACCCTGTGATGGTCCCTGGCGCCGAGTACAACGCCATGCGCAGCACCTGCCTCAACGCCACGCAGACCTCAACCGAGCAGTTCCTGCTGTGAGTGGCCGTTAAGGCGAAATGTTTATATGTTTCACCGTTCAGACGACCTTCAAAGTTCTTGAGCGAAAACGCGTCGACGACACGAAAGGTACGAAAATTATCATCATCAATGGCTCATACTCCCGTAAGCAAGAAAGATGGATGATAAAGATGGATGATACAGCGAAGATGGATGACTGGGCGGATCAACAGGGATGACTAAGCGAATGAAGTGGCTGATTCAGTTGAGCTAAATACGATAGAATTAACATGGATTACTAAGCAAATTAGCCTGGAGCGAATTAAGAGGATGAGCAATCGAAGTAAGAGGATGAGTAAGTGAATTATGAGAACGATTCTGCGAATTAGGAGGAATGACTAAGCGAATTACGGGGCAGACACAGGCGAGTTAAAGGCAATAGAATTAAGATGATGACTAAGTGAATGAAGAGGATGACTAAGTGAATTTACGGTCCTGCTGTACCTGCCCGAAGTGCCTCACGGAGAGTGGGCCTAGTCAGGAGACACACTCTCCTTTTGCCCCCTTCGTGGGCATTTTGTGAAAACGCCCAAATAAAATGAAATGAAATTAAAATTACCCTAGGTGAATTAAGCCGGTGAATAAGCAAATTAAATATATCAGTAAGCAAATTAAGAGGGATCACTAAGCGAAGTAGAGTAAACGAATTAAGGGGATGTGTACGAAATGTGTCCGTCTTTAATGCATCAGCACTTGAGCTTTCGCCTTCAAGACGTCTTAGGGATAACATAAGAGACCCTGTGAATGTTTGCGATGGCAATTATGCGGACGCTCGACGCGCATTCCCGCCGTGGGCGCCGCCGCCATCGCTGTGCGGTACCGCCATATACGGCGCATGCGCGGCTGGCAAGCGGGGGGTTATAGGGCCTCCAGAAACGTTAAGTGCGTTTCGCCGCCAATAGGAGCCAGGAAAGCGTTCGGCATTCCGGATGTGGCATGAGCACTGTTCACACGTACGCTACAAGCATACTAGCATTCCCACTGAGCTGCTAAGTGTATGCGCAGCTCTTAGCGGAACCAGTAGTAAACGTCCCGCTAACGTTATGTAATGGAACCTTCGATTGAGCCGCCCTGGCACCGTGACAGTGCAGCGGAAATTACGTAAAATATCGCCCGTTTCACGTTCCGCTACGGACCAGACGAATGTGTGAGCCATAGAACGCGAGTCTGCGACTGTGGCGTCCTCTGTGCGAGACAAGACATATTCAAAGTTCTACAGACGACAATTTACAACGGCCAGTTGCCACTTGCACTCACCGTTATTCGCACCAACGTGGACGACGTCACGCTTTTTATTTATTACAAATGTTTAAATTCGAACTGACAAATGGTTCGTGTCATACGGATGATTCTTGGGGTACTGGGATAGAAGGCTGCGAACTGAGCAGTCAGCACCTTGGTGTACTCCGGCTTCACCTGAAGTGGCTTCGAAGCTGAAGAGAAGCAACGGGAACGAAAGTTGCAGTAGCAAACGCAGAACCACTACACTTCATACTTTCTCATCATCCTAGGATGCCCCCCCCCCCCCCCCGTGACCTTCGTCGGCTGCTCTCGTCGGAGCTCATGGACGGCAACAATGATCAACTGTGTAGTCTTCGCTGACCTATGAACTAGTGCATTCTAGCGGCAAAAGCAGCTTTGTGCGAGCCACGGCTTCCATCGTAAGTTGTCGTAGTAGTAGTAATTTATTAATGAAAATGACGCCTATTTCTGCTGCCCAATAGGGAGCACGGCGCAGCGTCAGGAAAAGGGGAAGTAGGAGATAAAGATGTGAGGAAGGGAAGAGAAGGAGAAGCAGCAGTAGTCTGATCCGATCATGGAGGAGGTCGGTGATGAAGGCGATGGCCTGCTGGGGGCAAGCGCTTAGCGATGGGCAGTGCTCTCGTTCGACTCCACAAGCTCCAATATGCTATGGAGAGCTCGGAGGTTGGGAGGTGACGGGCACAGGAGGTCATTGGTTGTCGCAGCGGGTAGACCCTGCTGTCTGTAGGCAGTGTTGACTTTCGAGCGGTCCTGTGCGAGCGCTGGGCAAGCACAGAGAAGGTGCTCGAGGGTCTCGGGGTGGCCGCAACGTTCGTAGGCCGGTGAGCTGGAGCTTCCCTTGGCGTGCAGCCACGCCGCCGTCCAGACACAGCCCGTGCGCACTCGAAGCAACGTTGCACGTTCCCTCCTCGTAAGGCCACCCTCTGGAAGTAGCCTAGGACCCTTGCCTTTTGCCACTCTGGCATCCGGGTGAACGGTTGCGAGTAGTTTTTTGAGGCGTTGCCTCGAAAAATCAGAGGAAGCGACTGCTCGGGTGAGTGGCACTTCAGGATGGTGGGCGGTTTTGGCGAGGGTGTCCACTTCTGCATTAACGGCTATTCCCAGATGGGAAGGTAGCCAGTAAAACGAGATGGTGACCCCCGCGGCAGCCAATGCAGAGAACTTCGAGCTGAGCAAGGCCCCCGTAAGCCCCGATCGGCGGTGGTTGATGAGGCTCTGGAGCGCTGGCTTCGAGTCGCAGAGCTGAGCCACCAGTTGCCCAGGAGGGTCCTCAGCCAGGACATCGGTGGCTAGGTGGAGCCCCGCCAGTTCTGCCGCGGTAGAGCTCGCGGCGAAAGGGATCCCACATTGTCTGTTGACCGCCGTAGCCGGGATGGTGCAGGCTGCAGCGGCTGATCCGTACGCCAGGACTGATCCATCTGTGTAGACCAGCAGACTTCCTTCCACCTCCTCGTGGAGTTCGCAGGCTGCCGCCTGTTGCAGTGCTGCAGCTGGTGTCTGTCGTGTAGTCGCTCCATTGAGCGAGAGGTGGACGACCGCTGGTCGATGGTGTGGTGGAGGAAGCGCGATTGCCACAGGGGGGGGGGGGGGGGGTCCGTGATCACCGGCTCGTACAAGAGGCACATACTTCCCATCCGTGAGTACGGCTGGCTGCGGAGTCTAGCCAGCAGGACTCCACCATCCGCAGCACGATGCAGGTGGTCAATGTGCCCCAGGGCGCGTCCGGGCATCCTCAGCGAGAGCGGCCATTTACCACCCTCTGCCAGTGTTGCAGCTACCGATGAATGCTTTGGGAGCCCCAGGATGCTCCTAATAGCACCTCTGTGCAGACCCTCCAGCTGCTCTCTCCTTGCCGGTGTGAGGTTGACCAATGGAAGGGCATACAAGAGCACGGACGTTGCTGCGGCCTGGTTCAGCCGCAGCGCCCACTTTGTGGAGCAGCCACGACTATGCTGTTGCAGCTTGCTGACAGCTCCCTGCACTCGGTGCACCGTGGTAGTGGCGGCCTTGGCTGCGGGAATCCACGTGAGCCGGTGGTCAACGGCGAGCCCCAGGTAAGTCGCCATTTGCTTCCACGGCAGGGCATGGCCAGCAATCTTCAGCTGCTTTGTGTAGCGTCGAGCTGGGGCCAGTCGATGAACCAGCATGGCCTCGGTCTTGGCTGTGGAGTCGGTGAGGCCTATATTACAAAGGAATGTGGTCACCGCATCTAGCGCCCGTTGTAGAGAGCACCGAATGGATGGCATGGACTTCCTCGGCCCCCGGGTCCAGAGTGCCATGTCGTCGGCATAAATGGAGCAGCGAACAGGGAACCATGGGTCCACCGGGAGAGATGCAGGAAGGCCCGCAAGAGCCATGTTGAACAGGAAAGGGCTGAGCACCGATCTCTGTGGGACGCCAGTTGTGATATCCCTGGGCTCGCTAAGTTCCTGTCGAACGCGCACTTAGAAGGTTCTGCCACTCAGGAAGGCGGTAATGAAGCTCCTAAAACAGCCGCTCAGGCCGAGACGGTCTAGGCAGGCTTCGATGACCGCGTGAGGAAGTCCGTCAAAGGAAGTCCGTCCCCCATGACCTTTGCATCCCCCAGGGTGGCCACCACATCGGAGATGGAGTCTGCCGTGCAGCGTTGACACCTGAAGCCCATCTGCTGCTCCGGGAAGTACTGAAGTAGGGCCGCAATCCACTCTAGGCGTGCCAGAGCCACCGTTTCCATCGTCTTGCAGGCGGCGGAGGTAAGGGACACTGGCCTGTATGAGGAAAAGGCTAGGCAGGCTTCTGGGATATCAAGATTGGTGTCACGACTGCAACCAGCCAGCTCTCCGGGAGGACACCGGTGTCCCAGATGGTGTTGAAGTACTCGAGGAGCCGCTCCTTCTCGGCATCAGCCAAGTTGCGCAGCATCTGTAACGTGATTCTGTCAGCTCTCGGAGCACTGCGTTGCCTGGTTTGATCGAGTGCCGCCTTCAACTCGTACATGTGGACTGGTTCAATGCACAGTGCTTGTATTTGTGCAGCCACCCAGTCCGCTTGGTGGCAGGAGGATGGGATTGACAGGGCGGCTGCCTCTGGAGGTGGTGCCTGCTGGGCTGGGGGTCTGGCCGCAAACTGGTCCACCAGAAGCTCGGCCAAGTTTCCCACACATAGATGCTGGCCACGGTAGTGTCGGAGCCACCCAGTCGTACCCGAACAGCGCAGCATTCAATAGGACCGCTCAGCAGGTCTGCCACGTGGACTTCCGCCTGTGGCAATTCTCGCCGCGCGTAGATCGCATAGCGTGGTGATCCCTGCTGGTGGCCCTCATCAAGGCAGGGGGCATGCTGGCAGGGCTCCCGAGAGCAAGAAGTGCGGCTGCTGTAGCCCACGTATCCAGGAAGGCGCAGGTTGGCTGCAGCGGCGTAGACGACCTGCAAAGCAAGTACATCATACTCGCTTCGCAGGAGGTGCATGGAGAGGTCTGCCTGCCGCCGCCGCAACGAGTTTTCGTTCCACTGGAGCACACTCGGGCGGCGGCGGCAATGTCCTGCTGCAGGTGGGTGGGGACTAGCCATGTTGACTACTGGGTGGGGGCACGCCACCTGTCTTGAGGCAGATGGAATGCAGCGGTTGGTTGTCTGGAGGCAGCAGGTCGGCGATTACCCTGAGGATGAGTCACAGGTCGTTGTTCTCATCGCTGGTGGACAGGGGGCCTCCTTCGGGGACGGCCCTGGCTTGATGCAGCCCCACTTCTTTGTCCCTGCCTGCTGTACACGCTGCTGCAAGCGGGGTTGGGTGTGGTTGGTAGAGGTCGCGGCCTCCTTGTCAGGAACGCCGAGTGCTGCAGCGTAGGTCTTGCCTCCTGCCGGTCTAACATGTGGCGGACCGGAAGCAGTTGTTGATGAGCTGGTGGGGGCAGCCCGAAGGGCCGCCTGGGCCTCGCGATGCGACAGGTGTGTGGGAGCTGACGCCTTTATGGTGGCCAGGCGCCGCTCTCTCTGCCGCAGCTGGCAGTTAGGCGAGTCAGATGGATGTATTCCCCCAGAATACAAGCATCTGACCCTGCTCGAACAGCACGATTCCGTCTGGTGCGGGCCACCGCACCGCTGGCACCGCACCGGTCTCCGGCAGGTTGCTGTGGCATGCCCGTAGCATCCGCAACGTAGGCACTGCAGCGGGCGAGGCCGGGAAGGCCGCATCTCAAAGGGCATATTGAAGAGGTAGATCCTTGCCGGGGGGCCGGGGCAGCACGACGCAGCACCAGGGTGGTGACCTGTCGCTTAGCCGCGACCACCCGTACGTTCGACGATACGGCAGCCAGCAGGTCCTTATCGGTGTAGTTGCCATGTACGCCTTGCACCACGCCGCTGCTCTGAGTGCGGTACGTCAGCCGGAAGGCGCGCGGTCACGGGCATCCCGGCGATCTCTAACATGGCCAGCAGGTGCTCCGTCTATTCCGGCGATGCCGCGTCCGCAACCAAACTGTTCTTCTTCATGTTCACTCGTACCTCCTTTACCCCAGGCAGCGCGGAGAGCACCTGCGCGATGGCGAGGCGGGAGGTACGGGGAAGGCGTCACCGTTGCGTGCCGGACGAAACAGCACTGTGCAGGCTGTCAGTGGCGAGGTGGGCACAGAAGTGGTGGGAACCCCGGCAGTAGCAGCGGGAGCCACGGAAGGAGGTGCAGAAGGCGCAGTTCAACTACAGGGGTCTGTAGGTCGTATGACAGGAGGCAGAACATCCGAAGAGCTCGTGGGGGCTGTCGAGGGTGCAACGGCTGTATCGAGGGTGCCGACCGATGGTCGAGGGTGCCGGCTACAGGGGTCTGTAGGTCGAACATCCCTCTAAGCAGAACATCCGAAGAGCTCGTGGGGGTTGTCAAGGGCCCAAGGGCTGTATCGAGGGTGCCGGCCGGTGGTCTCTGCAGACCCGCCGCAGTGGCCTGGGAGGCAGTGGCGACGGTTGTGGAGCAGGAGTATCCCGAAATAGGCGGGTACCAGGTGATCGCGTGCAGCTGCTCGGCCGCGTCGTCCGTCAAGAGACGTGGCGTCGTGAACCTCCCCGCTTCGGAGGTGATCGTTGATGAGGCAGTAGATGTCGGCCGTTCGCTGATGGCCCTGCAGAGGTGTTGCACCTGCTCGTGCTGCAACCGCATTGCCTCAGCGCTGGCGATGAGCTGCCACAGTTTTCGTGAGCAGGTGACGCTCACCGCGCGTCTGCGCGTCGAGCTGTGTACGAGGGAACGCCGCGGGTGGTTGGTCGGCTGCGCCGAGGAAGGTGGGGGCGCCCCTGCCATCTTAGCCGCGGCAACGGCTGCGCTAGACAAGCGCGCAGATGGCAAGAACTAAGTCCAGCTCGTGGATAGTTCTCAGTATAACAAAGGCGAAGAGTAAATCGGTGGTGACGACATCGTTGACCGGGTGAGCAGGCAGCGCCGACGACGGTCAGGCGAGCGGGCTTGGTGAAGTCCACTCACAGCTGCTGGAACTCAACACGTAGTAGAAAGAGGGGAGCGTTGCATGAAACGCCACAGCGTCTCCCGCAGACGCCAATGCTGCGAAAGACACGTCCGATCTCCTTGAACGCTCAAGCGAAACCCCCATCGTAATCGTCTCCTACAAAGTGGCGCGTGAACTGAACAGCCCACTCGCTGTAGTCTGCTGGCGCGCGCTGCACGACGGCATTAGGGATCTTGCATGTAGGCTCCCTAGACGGCATCGCACCGCGCTTCACCGTCGATCTCGGCATTGGCACGGTGGCGCGTACTTGTGTCGTGCTTGCCCCAGCCGAACGTGTGCCACCCCACGCGTGGCGTCCAGACGAATGTGCGACACTACGTGAGTGAAATGATAACGCCACGAGTGCCGTCAGCCGAAGGTTCGATAATATTTCACTGGACGCTGGCTGGCGTCGACAGTTTCCCGTCGGTTTCATCTCCGGCACCATCGAGGTGCCACGCCTGCAGCGGCACGGGCGACGCTCCTCAACACAACAGCGTCGCGAGACGCCTGGTAGCTGCCTGGGCGCTGTTCCTTCTGCTCGGCAGCACTTGGCATTGTGAAAGACGGGCACTAAAGACTGTAGAGGCAGCGTGGGCCAAGCGATCTGGAGCTTGACCAACAGTGAGGGGCCCAGGCAGAGACGTGAGGCGATCGACATAACTAGTAACAAATAAGTTTTAATTACAACGCTTGGGAGCGCTCAGCTCTACAAGCTTCGTGACGGAGAGCGACACACATGCTCTAGCTTGTGCTGAACGCTGCTGAAGGCAGAAGAATAGAATAATGCTGAAGTCCGTTGGCGGGGGCGTCGTTTATAGCGTCTTCGGAACGCCCTCGCTCACGAGAAAGAAAGAGCGAATGCTCTCCACGCTTGCCGCCGCCGCTCGGTATACATGGAAGCCAGCTCAACAGATTTTCTATAACCGCCACTGGCCGAGCATAGAGAAAGCTACTGACGCGTACACACAGACGCCACCGGCGTCTTCCTCGCCGAGGAGGAGAACGAGGGAATACGCACACGAAGCTTAACCGTCTCGCTCGCTGAAGGGGACAGCACTGGCGAGCCTACGCAGACAATTTCGTCGTGCGCGCCGTGGGGAATGAAGCGAGAATGTGCGCAGAAAGGCAATCTTTTCGCTGTTGCGGCCTCCTAGGCGTTTTTGAACGGTTGCGGGTGGTGCGGCGCATTTGAAAGGTCCGAGCTTTTGCGTTGGCTTTGGCGGCGTGTCACAAATTGTTCATCACATAGGCCAGTCGTGACAGCATCCACCGTTATATGAAACTGGTACAAGCAGCCCTCCGGCCAGGGTGCTCTGTAACTGCAAGATGCCGCACCTGCGTATAGTTCAAGCACCATCCGAGGAGTACAAGCGAGATGTTAACCCTTGCTATCGGTGTAAATACTGCGTCCTTTGGGGCATAACTGCGAAATGATTTGTTCCTGGCAGTACGCACTCGCGTTCATTATATCTGTTTCCAAAGAGAGTTGTGAAATATGTGCATGAGGTAAATATGAATTAGAAATAGACGTTTGTCTATATAGGCTGACTAAGCAGCTGAACTGAAGGGAAATGCGGTTAGGTTCGTTAATGATAACGCTGTTATTCTTCGCCATAAACGTCCAGCACTTGTTCAGTCTTTCCCCAAATGCACCTATACATCCGGATGTGCTTAAAACTACACCTAGTGATAACTTTTTATAGGATGGAGATCACTTTATGACCATGTACATATGAATTAAAATTGTTTCTAAACGCAACATAATTTCTTTTTCGAGAAGCTCATCAACACTATACTGCAATGGCATTGCACGTATTAACTCGAGCTGTTGTACAATTTGGTCCTCACCTAGAGGCTCTACACAGATCTCTGCAGCATCCACCGCGGTCGCCCAGTGGCTATGGCGTAGAGCTGCTGAACGCCACGCTGTGGGTTTGAGTAAGGCCTCGGCGGCCCCGTTTCGTTTAGGTTGCAATGCGAAAACGCTCGTGTCCTTAAATTTAGGGGCACGGTAAAGAACCGAGTTGATCGCAATTATTCTGGAGACTCCTTACGCAGTCGCCCAGAATTTAAAAGCTCTCCACAAAAATGTAATCGCTCTCCTAGGAATCCTTGAGATCAGAAAAGCATTTGACACGTTTGCTCGTGACGTCCTTATTAAAGTTTAGAGGCAAGGCTTTCGAATCGAGTCTAGCGAGATTATTACAATTTACCATCTAGCAGAAGACAGTCTGGCGCGACCAGTAGTGAAGGCATTACAGCACATCTTCTAATGATAGGATGGACAACGGCTTCCTTACAGGAAGAAAGTCATGCGTCTCAGCTCTGGATTCGATGAAGTTGATGGTGTGAACGTCGACACCTTTCTCGTAATAGCCATCTGCTGGCTCGCGGGCTTCCTCGCAGTCAGCAAAGGCATCAGAAGCTACGCCAAGGTACGATTCTCCGACGACACTTCTGATATTATTATTGGTTCATGGACAAACGCTTGCCTTCTACTGTAGCGAAGTAACGTAATTTGAAGTGGCCACGTGAACAATGTTCATAATGTTTTTCTAAGCTGATATAGTAAGCAGCCTTGTGTCCATGCTACTCCTGCCGTTGCCGAAAGTTCTTCAGTTCTAATACGTTATACTGCCGAGCTGCAATTCTTGCGCCGTTTTCATTCGCAAAGGCTTTGTAACATATAACGGATTATTTAGCGACATTGCGTCCGATAAATGAAAATGACACCAAGGTGCAGCGATAGCAGCGAGCATGAACAGTGATTGTTGAATGGTATCAAATATTTAAAGAATTTGCGTTGTATATAGGAGTCTCATACTTTCCGAAGCAGATCACAGGACACGCGTCGCTTCCAGAATGTAGTGCATGCCACAACCTTAAGTGGAATGGCCCTCCTGGGCACTGAAGTGACAACATCTGCTATCTTTTCCCCGTATTGGAAGCGGTGTCGTGCGCAACAGTGATAGCACGATAAGGGTAATAAACTTGCGATAGCAGTCAGTGCCAGCCCTATTTCAGTAGGCTATAAGAACGCTTCGAAAACCCGATCCTCAAAACACTAAGCAGTGTTGATACAATTAGTTGGTCTTATAGAAATAGTTTCCATTGATGAGCCTAAAATTTGGTGTATACCAGGACATAACATAAAGAATATTCTTGATGTTAAATTGTTGGGGTTTGTTGATTGAAATATGCGTAAGTTTACGAGTTACCATTGCAATCCCTGCGTTTACGATACGTCCGTAGAACTCTTTCGCGCGTCCAAGTTACTCCCCTCTTTAACTGATATGCTGCAAAATGTTTGAGGACGTGGTTTTATTTTATCTAGAATTGTCTTCAACACTACTTGGACATAAATAGGAGAAACATCGCCTGAAAAGAAAATACAATTTCTTTCGTGACTAATTTTCAATTTTCAAGCAGAAGAAAGCATCCCAGAGTCCCCGAAACCACACAAATTACCCTAGCGTCAAAAACACATTAATCCGCTTGAAAATATCGTCAAGCGCATGAATTACAATCTCTGTGCTCTTTGTCCGCGGTCGCAGGTGGCAACGTTCACTGCATGCGCCTCGTACGTCCTGATGTTCATGCTGTTCTTGGCGAGCGTGGTGCAACGTGGGTCGTTGCGGGGCTTGAACGCATACTTCCGCATGGAGTGGGGAAAGCTCGGAGAACTCAAGGTGCGTGTACTACGTCCGCGAGTGACTGAAAAGTCTCGCTATTTATGTGAAGGAAATATTAAAGGAGCTATATAGTTGACAGAACATTATTGTTGTCAAGGCAGTTCATTTGTGAATCACATGGACAAACGCAAAAGTAGACAAACGTGATCACTGGACTGCAACTAACGGCTTATTGCTATGCGAGAAGTGTTTAGGAACATGGTTGTATATAACGCATGCGCAGGGAAAATTGAGAGGGGGAGGGCAGATAGTTATGGAAGAGGCGATTGAAATGAATGAGATCTAAAGGCGACAGCTATGACCAAATGAGACACACAATAAACAAAGCACGAAATCAAGCGATACGCTGCCCTTGATTTACCACAATCATACATTCTGAAAACGTATGAAGGCGATCCAACCTTAGATGAAGTCGATCAAGGACAATGTCTTCGTAAGCGAGATGGACGTAAGAATGGGGTGGGACCACTGCGCGCGGAGCTCTATTGCGTCACTCGCGTGAGGGGAGTAGGAGGACCGTAGGAGTGCTTAAATTTTTCTTTACCGCACGACCTTCGAAATCGGCCCACATTTCTAAATTGCACATACCGACGGAAACGAGCCACGTGTTTATAGACTACACAACCTTCGGTACCCGAACCATATTTTTAGACTGCACTTACTTAGGGAACAGCTTTGCAATGCACCTTCGGGATTGGCCCACATTCTTAGACGGCACTGTCTGAGGGATCGGCTCATGATGATGATTGTTGGTGTTTAGTGGCGCAAGGGCCAGGTATGACCAAAGAGCGCCATGACAGTATTAGTTCGCTGTGAAGGGATGAATTGAGAGAAGTAGATGAAAGGGACTAGAAACACACAACCAAGATACGGAAAAGTGGGGGTAACACTGTAAGAAAGACATTGCCTTTAAAAACCAGCCAATAGCAGTGGGTACACGCGTCTTTCGTCCGCTTAATCTCCATCACTTCTACATTTTCTATAGTTCGTTTACTTAGTTCCCTGCCCTTAGCACTCCTATTAGTCCACTTACGTCATTGTGCATGTATCCACAAGTGTATCCTGGGGTTTTACACGTCAAAGTAACAATTTTGTTATGAGGTACGCCCTATTTGTGGACCCCGCAATAATTTTGACCGCCTTGGTTTCCTTCTCGTGCACTTATAAGTATACACGACAGTTCTTGTACTTCGACCTATGGAAACGCGGCCGGCAATGCCGCGATTGAACCTGAAACGCAGCAGCGCAAAGCCATCGCCCCTAAGCTGCTGTGGCGGGCACGATTTGCTTAGAAATTGCTTTATTCAAGTATCAGAAAGCACAGATGGATTTGCTAGCTTAACATACTTGTCCACCTTTTATACACATGGTGCCGCATAGCCAAAGTGTCTCTTTCACCATGAAGCCCAACTTAACAAACTGTTATACCACAGAATACGATAAACTTCCATGGGTACGGACGATGTAGCATCTGTTCTGGCCGTTCAAACAGGTGTGTAGCTCCTTCTTTCATTCTGAGAAATGCGCGTTCTTCCACGCGTTAATGCATGAATTCATACATTTTCTTCCCATAGAAAATTCACTCGCATTATGCGGAAAATGTTCGTTAAATGTCGGTGTCAAGAATCGCATAACAGTATTTTGTCAATAACCTATAGATAATACTAGCCTACGTACACGGGATCGTACCGTTGATTGTAATTTTGGTTTCAATGCGTGGCTTTTTAATTTGAAGTGATCATGGTTTTAGATGCGTTCTCGCTTACCTGTATTGACTGCTTTCATTCAAGCAAGAAAAGCACATCCACTGCGTTCTGTTGAAGGTGCCTCTCGTTTACGCATAATCGGTTGTAATCATACTGTCAGCATAAATTCAAGCGCGAACAGTTCCGAAAGTACTTCACTGCGTTGTTATGTGTCCACGTTGATGTGTGTCTTTTTTTAATGGGGCTTAGTTCAGACTCCAAAATATATATCTGGGGCTAAAACCAAGCTTGGAAACAGGCTACAGTACGATTTCACGACCCACTTGTCTGCAACTATGCGTATCAGGCGTTTCGATCAACAATTTGGCTCATGTTGGAATTTATACGGATGGTACTCGTTGTGTAGGTTTCAGAGCATTCCAAGACGCATTTGCTGCAAGCTCTTTGGTCGTGATGCGCGCTAGGCCACGTTCCAGTACTCGTCGCAGACAGCTATAAATAAACAACCAGCGGAAAGCGGCTATCTTAAGCCTATAGTTATAATTCTTAAGAAGCGACAAAAAGGAGGTCTTCGTAAATACAGCATCGAAGTCATCAACCATGCTGACTACTTTGCTATCCAAACAAGATGACACCTGACCAGACGTCTAGGAAATTGGACGGGGAGGTCGCGTCTGCTCATAGTAAAACGCGGTCACGCTTTCACATGAGCCAAATGCAAGCGTGTTTGTGTTTTGTTAAAGTTCGCATACTCAAAGTTTTCCAATACACCTGTGATATATGCTTTTTTTTTCTTTAGCTCTTTCTTGTCGACGCAAAGTAGTGGCATGTCGCAGAGACATTTGGAGACGGTTCCGGGTGTGTTTCACTGCTTGAGCTCGAAGCTGTCTTCTTAGCTGTCAACGTAGACGATCTAAAATGCTGGCTAGTTTTAGAACCCGCCCTTGCTTGTCACGTAGAATAATTTGTTCCCTTCTTTCTCTTCCGACAGACGTGGAGGAGTGCGACGCAGCAGCTGCTGTACAGCTCTGGCCTTGGGATTGGATTAGTCGTCTGTTATGGCAGCTACAAGCACTTCGCATGGCCTGTGTCACCGTAAGCCTGCTGCGCCGCAATCAAACAACAACAAACAAACGTGTATATTTTCGATTACCTAACTCGGTGCACTCCAGTAAAGAGCGGCGATTACTAAATGTCTGCGTGACGGCAACAGCGAGCCAGAACTCTCGTACTAAAGGCAGTCCCAAACCTGAGTTAATGTCCAGCAGTTCACAACGCAGCTGTGAAAAAACGCCCGAAACCTTTACTACTCATATTTGAAATATTCTTGGCCCGTATATTCACAAAGAGAAGTTCTCATGCTCAAATTGTAAGTAAGAGTGAGTAAGAGTAAGAGTAAGAGTTCCCAGCCAGTCGTGACGTTGGATATAATATTATAGCTGGCCAATGGCGGAGACAACTTACAAACAAAAAGCTTTGCGAATGCGGTACCTATTTCTATTGGACGAAGTTCCAAGAGGGGTAGTTAGCGATTTCCGCATGTAAGTGAATGTTTGTTCTTCACCTACGAGATCAGGAGTCCTACTTTAATCATAATATTGAAGCACTTAATCTCAGTAAAGAATGACAAGAAATGAACCATCATTTCATTTCGTTTCCTTTCCTGAAAAAAAATTCATACAATGAGTCAGTGGCTGAATTCACGGTACTTAGTGAATGACATTTGTGGGCATGTTTCAGCGCGTGCGTAAACGACGACAGCGGCCGAAACGAATGTCGAAGCCTGTGCCTCGGTTCTTGGTTTCGCTAGATGCAAATAGGGACGTGGTAGAGCTTAAGCACTTCGTTTTTCGTGCGCGCAGGACCATCGTGAAGCTCATCATCAGTGACTTCCTCTTCAGCCTGCTGTCGGGTTGCGTGGCCTTGTCACTTAGCGGCCACGCCACCACCCTGTACGGCATGGACCTCGAGGACATCGTCGTCTCTGGTAAGAATGTAGCTACCAGTATACGTTTCTTTTATATTGGGCTGTTTGGGGGAAGAGCGAAATTTTTTAATCGAATCAAATCCAAATATTTGCGAAAAACGACCTTCGGGTATCGAATCAAATACCAAATATTTCCACATTTCTAAAAAAATATACCGCCCTGTTTACACTCCTTAAAGCATCCAATGCCTTTCAGAACTTGACGTCACATCGCCTAAAAAGCTTGTAGATATGAAACTAGAAGTTAATCACATCTGGCGTACTATTAACAATGACCGCAATTAAAAACAGGAACCGCACGTCATTGGATGGACGCAGCATTGTGTGTTTGTTTGAGGAACAAAGTAATTACCCATCGCACATAGTTTTAAAGAGATGCAAGTATGCTATAATTGGTCAAACCACAAAGTGTTCTGCCGAAGTTTACAAAAGAAATTAACCTTCCTGTAGGGTACGCGTCCTTATCGGATGGCAGGAAATTATTGAGCAGAAGAAATGTACTTCGGCTTGTTTGGGGACTGGTGCATATCCGTAGCAACAGCGGTTTCCTTGCAACAGGATCATTCGGAACAGGCACCACTTCCATCCGTCCTGGGCTGTAGGCTCTCAATGTTACTATACCTTACAGTACATAGTATAATCGGAGAGAACTGGATGTTTGACAACCACGCATAGTAAATTATTGAATCGAATACAAATCAAATAGCAAAGAATGACAATCAATTAGAATTTGCAATTTTAAATATAAGCACAGCCCTACTTTTCATGCGAATCTTTTTTATGCTCTATGCAAACCGGCTTATATTAGTCCTAAATGTTAAGTGGCAAGGTTGATTACAAAGCCAGTGAGTGCACTTCTATTCTGTGGAATAAAAGCCGGCTGATCCCACGCCCTGTGGGGACGATCTTATGCGAAGAAGTGTGCGGGGACCCTACCAAGTTAACGAAACGGCCATGAGAGCACCAAGAAGTAGGCGGCTGTTTCATGACCTACATGACACGCATGTCATGACATTCATGTCATGAGTTCCCCAGGAGTCCCTTAGCTAGTCCTAAAAGACCTTAAGGCGAAATCCTTAGTCGTGCTCACGACTATGACTTCGACCATCAACCTTTAGCCTTTTCCTTCACTTAGTATCCACATCCGAACCCATTTCAGTGGATTCTGAGCGGTAATGTTTTCTCGCTGAGTCATTCTCATTCTTGCTGAGTCATGCTCATGACAATGACTTCTACCACCATGCTGTAGTGTTTCCTTCACTTGGGTCTGAACCCATTTCAGTGGTTTTTGAGTGTTATTATTTTTTTTGCTGAGTCATGCTCATGAATATGACTTCTACCATCATCCTTTAGTGTTTCCTTCACTTAGTACCCACATCAGGGCTCATTTCAGCGGTTTCTGGGTGTTAAGCTTTTTTTGCTGAAACATTGTCATTTTTGCTGAGTCATGGCAATGGTTATGACTTCTACCACCACACTTTAGTGTTTCCTTCACTTAGTACCCACGTCAGAACCCATTTCAGTGGGTTTTGAGTGTTAATGTTTTTTCGCTGGGTCATTGTCATTTTAGGCGGCTGTTTCATGACCTACATGACACACATGTCATGATATTCATGTCATGACCTATCATTTATCTTCGTCATACACTCTTGTCATACTATGCCAATTTTTGTAAATACCAACTTAACGAAACACGCCATGAGATCACCAAGACGTAGGCGGCTAGATAGATAGATAGATAGATAGATAGATAGATAGATAGATAGATAGATAGATAGATAGATAGATAGATAGATAGATAGATAGATAGATAGATAGATAGATAGATAGATAGATAGATAGATAGATAGATAGATACTGTCAAAGTGGCAAATGTTCGCCAAGAAATGATTCGCATTTATACAACAAAATGCCAAATAAAACCAGTTCCCATAATGTCGGCTTATGGGCAATGTGTGAAGCACCTTTTAATGAAATGGCATTTGATATTGGTTCATTTTATTTGGCTCTATTGCAGGGTATGAGTACGCGTTCGTGGCGTACCCCGAAAGCGTCAAACATTTCGGCCACGCGGAGCTGTGGTGCATTGCTTTCTACCTGCTGCTCTGCATCCTGGCATTCAGCAGCGTGGTGAGAAGGCCTGCTTGCGCCAAATCGCGGCAAAATACGCCAGCCGTCACCCGCTTCACCTTGATTGATTGATCGATGTTGAAATCAAAGCTGCTGCATCGACGTTATTACATACAGGACACATCGTTATGTGGGGCCACCGCGGCCGCGATCGCACCCGCGAGTCGGACTACGGTGTAGAACCAAACTACGCGGAACTGAACTGAAAACCGGAGCTGAACCATTATATTCAGCCAAAGCGAAACCGAAACGATATATTTTCCGCCATCATGGAGCCGAACCTGAACCGCAACTGTTTGGAATAACCATTCCGACCCGGTTCGACCACTGGTTCAGCCCAGGGTCATTTGTGGTGAAATTCTCCACGCGTACAGGCCGCTGCGCTGACGAGAGAAGACGACGTCTCTGGAGTCCCGCCATGGCAGCAGAGGGAGTGTTATCTCTTTAGCAGTCATGTTCAGTTCAGTTCAGTTTTATTTCCTTAAAGACCCCTTTGCTAGGGGTATTACATAAGGGGTGGGTACAGTTGATGCAACAGAAACACAGGTATTCAGAAAACTACAAGAAAGCTACATTTCGCAAGTGCATAAAAACAGAAAGAAGGGGGAAAATGCCGGTGAAAAAAGCTGATTATTTTTCAGCCAACAAAGACACATTTTCGAAGAACGATGTCGGGCAAGTGATTTCAGCGACGTGGTGGGGAAGGGCGTTCCAGTCTGATGCTGTGCGGGAAAAAAAAGACGAAGAAAAGGTAGTTGTATGGGAGCGTGGCCGTAAGACTTGTAATGGGTGCCCAGTTCGTAGCGATATGCGTGCGGGTGGTGTGATATATGGCTCGTGAATTAGGGAACTGTAAAAAAACTTATGAAAGAGGCAAAGGCTGGCTGTAGCGCGACGACGTGCAAGGGGCTGGAGATCAGATTTTGCTCTTAAGGATGATACGCTTACGTCATATGAGTATGATGAATGGATGTATCTGACGACGCGGTTCTGAAAGGACTCGAGCGCGTTAACAAGATAGACTTGATATGAATTCCAGATGGGTGATGCGTATTCAACTTTCGGTCTGATAAGGGATTTGAAAGCTAGGAGTTTTACGTTCTGCGGGGCGTCACGCAAGTGTCGTCTCATGAAGCCAAAAGTTCTGTTAGCTGATGAAAGTATGTTGGAAATATGCATACCCCAACTGAGATCATGAGAAAGTGTTACGCCCAAGTACTTAAATGATTCTACTGATTCTATGGGAACGTTTACTATTGTATAAGAGGACAGGAAAGGGTTACGGCGGCGGGTAAAAGATATATGCTTACATTTGTTGGGATTAAGAGTCATTAACCATTGTTCACTCCAAAACTGCACGTTGTTAAGACTTTGTTGTAAGGTGTTTTCGTCAGTAGCATTAGAAACTGGATGGTAAATCACGCAGTCATCAGCAAAAACTCGTATCTTGCAAGATACATGTAGGGGTAAGTCATTAATATAAATTAAAAAGAGAAGAGGACCGAGAACTGATCCCTGCGGGACACCAGAAGTTACAGGGAGTAGAGTGGATGATTTGTCATTTATAGAAACGAATTGGTAGCGATCAGTAAGGAATGCTTCGAGCCATTTGAGTACGTCACTGTGCAAGTTCAAAGAAGAAAGTTTTAGTAGTAAGTGGCGGTGAGGAACTTTGTCAAAGGCCTTTTCATAGTCCAGAAAAATAGCGTCAGTTTGTTGGTTAGAGTCAAGGTTTATATGCAAGTCGTGTAGAAACAAAGCTAGTTGCGTTTCGGTAGAGAAACCCTTACGGAACCCATGCTGTGCCGAATGAAAAAATTGATTGGCGTCCAAGTGATTCATGATCAGGGAGTAGATGACACGTTCCATGATTTTGCACGGAATGCTAGTGAGAGAGATCGGTCGATAATTTAGCGGTGTGTTCTTATTACCAGACTTGTAGATGGGAACGACCTTCCCCACCTTCCAGTCGTGAGGCATGGAGGCTGTAGAAAGTGACTGAGAAAATATAAGACACAAAAATGATGAAGAAATATATTTTGTATTTTTTAGCAGTTTAGAGTTTATATCATCTATACCTGCTGAGGATGAAAGTTTAAGGTTTTCAATAATGCGCAAAACACCATCAGGATAAAACACCACGCTCGGCATGCTAGAAGCTATGTTGCAGGGGACATTAGACAATGGAACGTTATTATCATTAGAAAATACTGACGAAAATGCGTTGTTAAATATTAGTGCGCACTCAGTTTCAGGCATGATTTCCCTCGCATCATTTACAAGAGTTATAGTGCGTGTGTTCCCAGGGTTGATAACTTTCCAAAATTTTTTGGGGTTGTCTGTTAACATTTTAGGTAAGTCATTGTTGAAAAAGGACCATTTGGCATTGCGGACAGCACGTAAGTATTCTCTCTCAGCGGCGTAGTATTTTTCCCAAGAAGTTGGGCTTAAATTTTTCTTGGCATTACGAAAAAGTCTTTTTTTCTTATTTTCCAACCTCTTTACATTGTTATTAAACCAAGGGTTCTGATGATTCTCACGGAATGTTATTTTCGGAATATACTTGTTTGCTAGTTCATTCATTTTATTTTTAAACAGTTCCCAGTTGTCTTCAACAGATCTTTCATTGAATGAGGTTTCAAAGACTGGTAAAAAAGTGCACAATTCTTCATTTATAGCTTCGAAGTTTCCTTTATCATATAGGTTGATAGTTTTGCTGGAAAGAACACGCGGTGCTGGGGCAAAGTCAAATGTGGCATGAATCACACTGTGGGCACTGATAGGATGAAGATAGGTAACCGATGATAAGGTTTCTGGATGGTTAGTAAGTATAAGATCCAAAATGTTTGCGCAGTCGCGCGTTACACGTGTCGGCTCTGAGATAAGTTGCGATAAGTTAAAATTCAAACATATGTCGACAAAGTCTTTCGCTTCTGCGTTGTTTATTGCGGAAGTCAGGTTATTCCAATCAATAATGGGGAAGTTGAAGTCACCGAACAGAAGTATATGGGCGTTAGGATGACTTGCTGTAATCTGGCATAAAGCACTGTTAAGTTCTGGTGAGAAGTTTGGATTACTGGTAGGTGGCCTGTAGCACACGCCTAGAATGACACAACGAGGGGAAGAGCGAATAAGAAGCCATAGTATTTCTAAGTTGGAAGAGATAGTAATTGGCGTACAGGATAATTCATTACTGGAAGCGATAAGAACTCCACCCCCGCGTGCACCTTGACGGTCACAGCGATAAACATCAAAGTTTGGCAAGTCTTGGACTACTTCTTCGTCCCTAATTTCACTTGTGAGCCACGTTTCCGTTAGAACTAGCAAGTTGCTGTTAGATGACGTCACGAGATTTGATATTGCGTCACGTTTGGGAATGAAACTGCGGGCATTAGTATAAACAACAGATAAGGAAAGGTTCTTCCTAGGGGGGGAAGGGCGGCTATTAACTGCATGTTTTTTGCGCAATGGTTGCTATTGAATCTTTTTTACTGATTTAGTTGATTCGTCATATTCATAGCGCTGGGAACCCATGACGAGCGTCTTGAAACGCATGGAAAAGGGCATAGATTGACTTTTAGCGTAGGCAATAAGATGTTTGCGGGCGTTCCGAACTGCAGGTGAAAAATCTTCGCTCACGCTATAATTTGTGCCTTTCAGTTTGCGGCCGTTAGACAGGACTGATTCTTTCGTTTTATATGATGCGAATTTGATAATGATGGGACGGTGCCGGTTAGGTGAATAGCGACCAAGGCGATGAGCACGTTCTCGCCACGATGATATTATTAGCTGATTCAACTGTACGCATTGTCGCCGCAAACTGTCTACACCTAGTAGCACAAGTTTATGGATACGGCATATCAATATTTAACACCTCAGAATTGGTAGTAGCGGAGAAGTGCGTGAATTACGGTTTTATATATTTCACATCGTCGCAGTTTATCCACCACCTCCTGCTACATTCAAACCATTGCACTACGAAATTGAGTTTCCGTCACTCATATGATGTACTCATTTGTAAACATTGCCAGTGACTGCAATGCGAAACGCTACCTTTAGGGCTGGTTGACGGAGATACGTGTGGTGCATAGTCGTCACAATTCGCATCCACTCATGATCTCGTGGCACTCCGTAACCCTCGATCCCAACCTATATTTTAACCGCGCTTTGCTCGCGTGTCTCTGGATGAATGGCACGCTAGCACTTCTTGCTCTCGCCTCGCATGACTACGACTAGTTCATTACCAAACCTAATCTCTTACGATCAAAACATCGCTCTATAACTTTATTTCCCGCATATTGGTTAAAAATTCACCATCTTTCAAAACAATCGCTAGAGATTTACTGCGAAAAGCTGTTAAGGGCCCAGTCTCCGATGGTCGTGTCCGCGTGTAGAAAAAAACTCTCACTGGTCGTATGCTGTATGTGCGAGGGAAAGTGTGCGAGGGACGCGCCATTTCACGGGGAGCGAACGCACGGCGGAGAGCAAACGCCACTTCTTCCGTCGCGCGAAAGGCCGTAGAGGGACGGGAGGGAGGGAGAGAGGGAAGGCGACGTTAAGCTGCGGCACCAAATGCGCATCTTGCGACCGGGCGCAAGGGGAACTGGCGACTTAATCACAGTCTGAGAAGATTTAACATAAAAGACATGCGCTGCCGGTGTTTTGTTTCATGACATGTTTATGGGCTGTCATTCTCAAAATTCTGAGGAGCTGTATAAACTTGGACATGTAGCAGCACCAGCAACGCACAGAACTGTTGTCGACGGCGGCGGCGTTTTTCCCACGTTCGCACCGAAAGCGCGCGGCGTTGGTGACGTGTTTATGAAGAACGTGCCAACCTTTGCCGTACACCCTATGGCGGTGTACCGTAGCGACCATAAGGCCAAGGCCCATGTGGTCACTAAATAAATTAAAACCACCGGATTATATATATTTCTCATTCTTTAATAGTTCAAATAACAAATTACACCATCACATCTTTATAGTCATCATTGGAAATACATAATTCCCACCATAATACAGCTTCTGTGGTCTTCCATCTTCACCCCAGTGGAAGGGCTGACATTTTTTCAATAATAGATAATATATTTGTTTGAAATGGTCATGTAAAACTCATTTACGACCAGTTGTTCCGCCACCAGGTGGACGCCAGATTCGACGATGGGACGTAAACGCATTAGGCCAATGCCATATAGGCCTTCTCGAGAAAAAAAAAAGATACCATGCTACGACGATTTTTCCACTTAATAGGGAGCAATGATTTTGCGAAAACAGTGGCCTGCAAGCGACTTTGAACATCGATTTATTTATTTATTTATTTATTTATTTATTTATTTATTTATTTATTTATTTATTTATTTATGATGTCGTTATTTATTATTATTTATGATGCCGTTACCAGGAAAAAACCGAGGCCTTGCAGTTTTCGACACAACCGCAGCTCTTCCCCCGGGAACTGCGACGGTCAGTTTTCCGCTTGAGTGGGCTGGCGGCGACGGAGCGTAGGGGAAAGGGAACGGCGACGTGGGGAATGGCGACCAGCGTGTGCCGAAGGAGCTTTGACTCGACGAGATAGATTCAGGCGCTGGGTCAGACGAAACCGGGTGTGGTGGTGGCTCAGGACGAGCGTAGCCTCGCCTTCGGTCGCCTTCACGAATGCGGAAGTCCCGGGGACAGCAAAAGCGTGCTACATGGCCAGGAAGGTGGCAGAAATAGCAGAATGGCCTGTCGTCCGCAGTGCGCCAAAAGTTTGCAGGCAGAGGGATGGGACGCAGAAAAGGGAGCGCGGCCGGGCGTACAGGTGGCCGTGCCACGTAGAAGGTGCTTGGTGGTTACCCGGGATCCATGTTGAATTGAGCTCGAGGCGTGGCTGAGATGTCAGCGTAGGTCGGAGGTGCGGAGACGAGCGGGTGCTGTTGGGTATTAGGCATTGGGCAATAGGCAGTGGCTCGGAAACTTGCTGTTGAATGACGTGTTGAATCGATGCAGCGAGTGATTCCATAGGCTGTGGAATGCACGGCACAAGGGACAATTTCCGTGCCACTTCTGCGCGAACTGCTGTATTTGCTGCAGTAAGGAACTGTGGTCACAAGAATCATCGCGAACCGTGAGAGCCGAGAAGCTTATCGTGTCGAAGTTAGAGCACCGTGTGGAAATGCGTTGTTTCCTCTGCTCGTCGTAACTTTTGCAGGGCTGAATTACGTCAGCGGCCGTTTGGGTTCTTTTTTTTTTCTTTTTTGCGACGAGCAGGTGGAAGGCGTCGTCCTCGATTCCTTTCATTATTTGCCTGATTTTGTCAGCTTCACACATGGAAGGTTGATGCAGCGGCAGAGGTCTGCGGCATCTTCGATGTAGGCTGTGAACTTTTCGTCGGATTGCTGAGCGCGACCACGCAAGCTCTGTTATGCGCGAGCTTGCGCACAGCGGGTCGGCCGAATACTTCAGCGAAGCTCGCTCTCAGCTACAATGTCAGCTTCGAGGTTACGGAACCACAGCTGGGCCACATTGCACAAGTAAATTACGGCATTGTTTAACTTGGCGGCCTCATTCCATTTGTTGTGTGCACTCACTCGTTCGTAGGAGGACAGCCAGTCCTCCACGTCGTGGTCTTCGGTGCCGCTGAATGGAACAGGGTCGCGCTGCCTTGGAACGCCGAAACAGATGACAGCCGTGGGTGAGGTAGCATCTTGCGGTGCCACGTCGTCAGGCATAGCCGAATCGGGAGGTAAAGTCCGGGTACGGAGTTCCAAGGTGACGAGTGAAACCAGCAGCCTCCAGCAAATGCAAGCACATCTTCAAGTCAAGGCATGATTTATCACTATGATCAAGTGACACGAAAGTGGTCTGGTCAACGGCCAAGCAGAGAGAGTGCGAGTATAAACAACAGTCTTCTTCCACGTCTCTTGCTGGCGTCCGTGTTTGTCACTACAAGTTATTTATTTATGTGGGTACGGGCAGGAGGGGCATAAAAAAAAGATTGCACACATTTAAGAATAATCACGCGTAAAGTGACACATTAAATTTATACATCGAGCACGAGGAGAGTTTCACACTAGAAATTCAAAGGGGTTAGCAATTTGAAGTAAGGATAAACAATTAGCGGAATAATGGCATGCGTAGAGACATAAGAGAACCTAAAGGATAGAACTGAGAACGGATGAATTAAGTTAAAAGGAATACCAATCAGCTGCTCTTCTAGGGCATAATGAGTGTTTGCACACATTTGTGCATGCAAATACAGACTTGACGATCAGAGTGTGGTTATGACGGGAGGGCTTTGTTGGGTCTCTAACTCTAAAACCTTCCGGATGACTAGCTAACTTTGAAAAGTAGGGAGAGAAAAAAATAGACTGATAGTTTTTCTTTGCTCCCAAAAATGCTTAAATTTTGCAAATGCCAGCATAGAGTGTGGAGACTCTGGACGTTTAAAAGGAGTGCATATAAAGCGAGCACCTAGACGTTGCAATTTTTCTACTTTATTTATATCGGTTATGGTGTGCGAGTCCCGTAAGACGCTTGCATATTGAAGTGAACATCTAACACTAGATGCGTTTAGACGTAATACCCTGGAGGAACTGCCTAATTTGTGTTTCAGGAAAATCAGCGTGTTTCTGGCATCTGAATAGATGTCGCTTACATGCTTCAATCATTTTAATCGATAGGCTATTGTCACACGTAAATACTTATGCTCATCTACTTGTTTAGGAAATTTTCTATGAATGTCGTAGGTAAACGTCAGTCTCTCAATTTTATAGTGATTCACAGCATAAGCAGGTTTCTCAAAGCATATGATCATGCCCCATGTTTCGCACCAAACTACCAGAAGCTGAAGGTTTTTGTTTGAAGTATCCTGATCTTCTACAGAATTACCTTTATCAAAATCACGCAGTCATCTGCAAATAACTTGGCCAATATGCATGAATCTAGCAACTGAACGAGGTCATTGACGCAAATGTTAAACAAAACGGGTCTAAATACAGATGTCTGCGTTACACCCGAATATACATATAGAAGCCGAGAACGGTAGCCACCGATGTCAACGTATTGTTTACGATTACGTAGGTATGACGCCACCCTCATAATGATGTACGCCGGAACTCCTATTACTTGCATTTGCTAAATCAGTTTACTGCGCCGAACATTATCGAATGCCTTAGAAGAATCTTAAAAGATTGCGTTTAAATGTCCTCCAGTGCCAAGCGCATTGACAAACTCATCGACAGTCAGAACCAGCTGAGCGGTGGTAGAAAATCCAGGTCGAAATGCGGGATGATTTCTTGCTAACAATTGTGTAGCGGTCCATAAACTCGTTTAGCTATTTCGCAAAGGTATGCTCGAGTATCTTGCAGGAAAAACATGCAAGATTTATTGGACGATAATTGTTAATTTCTGAGCCGCTATTGTGTACGGGGATAACACTAGCGACGCGCCGGTCGTCTGTTGATGGATTCAATTGACTTGTTAAATAAAATAATCAAAAATTTACTCAGATCTTCGGTGTATCCTTTAAGAAATGCTGCAGGAATGTCATCAGGCCCAGGTGATTTCTTAGCGTCAAGCCGTAGGAGGAGTTCAGTGACTCCCTCCAAAGATATGGGGAGGTGCTCATCATTGCTTCTGGAAACAGGATGCGTTATTGTGCTTTGGACTTTGAAACTACGCTAGGAAAGTATGCAGAAAATGATTCCACAATATCATTTTTGTCGCTGAAAACAATCAATAGTTATTTGAGAAATATTTTCAGCTCATTTGTTTCATAGAAAGTGCCAGAATTTGCCGGAGTTATTTGTATAGCAAATTAGTTTAATTGTTGTAAAAGCGTTCCCTGCTTTCTCTCAGTTTAAGTGTCAAAGAAGCCTTTACTTCTGTCAGAAGTGTCACGCTGGCTGACTTCGGCTTTCTGTAACGTTTAGCTTTGCTTCACGCGAATAATCTCTCTCGCTATTTATCTACGCATTCTTTCCGGCAATTTTTTTTATTTTTGACATTCCAAGGAATGAAGTTTCGGGCACAGAACTGGCCATAAGACTTCCACCAAAGCATGTCGTCACGGCAAAGTGAAGTCAGAGTGTCTTCACAATAATGCGTGATGCTGAAGCCATCTGCTTTATCGTGATGTTTTACGACAACCTGCCTAGACTTGAAAACACTGGAAGGCCGTGAAAAATTGCAATGGTAAAGCGCGCATCTGATTAGAAATGCTATCACATACATCAGACGCAAATTTCGCAATCCCAGCTGAACAATAGACAAAATTCAGTATCGAAGAAAACGACCTAACAAAAAGTATCGGCAAGAAAACAGTCTGGACAAGATCGTACGCAAGGCACTTGTCGAGCAAAACACTAGAACTGTGAACATCATTGGCACCGGGCCGCATGGCTGCCCATCTGACGTCAGGAAGATTGAAGTCCCCAGCAAACACGAGGTTGTGATGTTGATATTTTTCTATGCAGCCATATAACTGCTATAAAACATCTGGTGGAATATCTGGTGATCGATGTATTCCGTCTATTGTTACGTAGTTGCCTGGTAATTCAATCATGCAAAAAACACTCTCGCGCTGTAAACCTATGCCTGGTAGTAGCACCGATGGCAGCAAAGAATTGACAAGAATTTCGAAGCCTCTGCCTTTTGCAGGCGATCTTAATAATAGCACGTGTAGTGTGGTAGCGATGCGCAGCTGCAAGCAATGTCCGAATGATTCCAAGTTTCGGTGATAATGCGATACGTGTGGGTCGTATGAAAGCAGTAGGCCTATGTGTTAAAGCACTGCTTGCTTATTGCGCACGCTTTGGGCGTTCGCGCAGACAAGTCTGAGTTCATTTAGAGCATCGTGTTTATTATACAGTTGTCATTCCTGAGCAGAAAGGTCACCACCGCACAGAAGCACCATGCACTTTTTCTGCACGCCCCATCTCAAAACGCTATTGTTAAAGACTAACTTATCATACACAAGCTTTAATTTCTCTTCTGGCTGTGTATCCGTCTTTGCGTTTTCCCAATGCTTCTTCCACACTCCCAGTGTCACCTGCGAGTAATCTTCAGATACTGAAACACCGGAACCTTTAACTTAGAGCAGTTCTTGTGACTGCCAAGTTTTTATTGTAGTTATACACACGAATGGTAAATGTCTTGTCTGGTCTCCCTTTCATTTCGCAAGTCTGTGAATGCGTTCTACACTGCTCACAGTAGCACTGAGACTGTCTTAGTAAATTCATGGTATAATCGTGTCCTCAAGTAATGGTCTTGTTTCACTTCTAAATTCTGGCACGACAAAAACAACAAAGTTTGTACTGCTTGATCTATCTTCCTAATCCTGAAGACTTTTGTCTTGAATGTCTAAGGCTTTTCTAAACGGGGAACGGAGCTCTCGAAATTCCGTTTCTCTTTATTTTCTTTAGTTCAATTCAAAACCTCGTATAACTTATAAAACTGAGTATTTATTTCAGAGAGAGTAGCATCCCGCGTTTCTTTCTGCGTCCTTGAAGTATTTCAGTTCTGCTAATATAATATCCAAAGAAACCCGCCCAGCTGGTGGGCCAGGGTTGGTCTCTAAATAGAGACTCCTGGAGTGTGATACTGCCACTGTTATGCAGTAATATTACTGCATAACAATAGCAGTATCACACTCCAGGAGTCATTGACAACATGGACACTTCTCAGGGGTCACGGCCGCACTATCACAGCTTAATAACTAGTTCGATAGCCTGAGTAACAAGTATGACAACTGAGCTGTACAAAAATCCATGCAAACTTGGCGATGTTTCCAAGGCGATGACAGCCGTGCCTTGCGATGAAGAAAGGAGTGTCCGCTCGTTTTATAACTCGGTCCATTGCGGTCGTGACGGATAACTATGGACGTCCTCCAGCGGCCGTTGATTCCCTGTAGATAACTTGATTCCAAGCCATGCTAGCATAAAATTCTCATTCCATGGCGCATGCCCAACACAACGGATTCGACTGCAGCTTGGCAATGGTTTCGCGACGAATAGAATGTTTGCAAAAAATTGGCAGCCGATCCACGAAGTGAATACTAATGATGGAGCAAAGCTCCTTGGAGGATTACGGCTGTTGCCCGAGCTTTCGCTTCGAGGTCTTGCTGCCGTTGCCGGCGTGCTACTGCTTCACATGCTCGTAGCTCAGGGTTAGCTTCGCGGCGCTGCCGTTGGGCTACCGCGTCTCGTTCTCGAAGTGTAGGATCAGAGTCACGGCGTTTTGCGCTTACGTTCGCGCTCCTCCATACTGCAGTGCTAAGTGCAGCGACAGCGGCGCGGCGCCGGCGCAACACCTGCGCGCGGTCGGCATGCGCGCTGCGTGCGCTCTGCGAACGGTTCAGCGCATGACGTTGTGCGCTTGCTCGGAGAGGGGTTTCGGAGCGGTGCCGGCGCAGCGCAACACCTGTGCGCGGTCAGTATGAGCGCTGCGTGCACGACGGGGAGCTACGACGACGACGGCGACAACGGACATCGTGAGAGCCTGAGGAGCTTCGCTCCTAAAAAAGCCGGGTGATGTTAGCCATGTTTCCCCGGCAATCGCTGCAGTGCCCTCTCAGCAAAGATCGCAAAATATATACAGCCTCCCAATGCAACTCTAATTTTGAAAACAGCACGCCACGCAACAACTTATATCGTTCCACTTTCGGACGGTGATTCCATAACACTCCTCTAAGTTGTTTAGCACACGAATGCCTGTAGATTCACTGACTATCATTATTACACTCGGACCCGGCAATTAATGACTAACCACAATCCAGCTAACGACGTGCCTTTTACCGTTGTTGAATTCGAACAACCGTGAATTACATTCCGTTCAGGGGCGGCAGGGGCTCACTCTTGCCAGACTAAAATTATTTTTTTACATGCAACCGACATTTATTTTCACATATTTCTTGTGTAAAACTGATTCACTTACGTGTTTGTGGGTGAAAAAGTAGCATCATTATTGTAGCAAAACCTAACCGACTACCCAATGCACTCTTATCACACAGGCCTAATTTAATGAAATACATTTGTGCCAAATTCCAGAACGGCCTTTAAAAAAAGTTCCTGTAGATATTATTTCATGCATTCTAATAACTCACTCAACTCCAAAAAATTTTTCACACATGAATAGAGTGCGACCCTCGCTTTACAACACTCCCTAAAACACTCAGTGAACTTAAAGGCAAAAACATACACGTTTTATTCATCTCTTGATTTCAAAGCTGCCTTCAACCGCTTTTTACCCCCCCCCCCCCCCCCCGTGTACAGTATCACTGTTTTAATGCGTTCGCATTCTTAGGGTACTTCACGCCCTATCCGAGGGCTATGTAGAGAGAGAGAGAAACGAGAAGGGAAATATAGGGAGGTTAACCAAGGAAGTGCCCGGTTGGCTACCCTACGCTTGGGGAGAGGGAAGGGGGAAGAATAGATAAGGAGCGAGAATATAAAAAAATACGTTCGACAAGGTTATGTATGTATGTATGTATGTATGTATGTATGTATGTTTGTCTGTTTGGTTGTATGTGTGTATATATGTATGTATGTATGTATGTATGTATGTATCTATGTTTTTGTCTAAGTTTGTACCTAAACATTTTCCCGCCTACCTGGGTCACTTGCTAGTCAGTAGAGGAATGGCTGCTGCCCGCGACATCGCGCACAGCAGCCACTGCGCTACTGCGGTGGCAAAGGAGTGCGAAATACGTAGACGAAAAGATGGCATAAGGCACGAACATGGTTCTTTAGCTCCTATGTTATCTCTGTCTTCCTTTCGTACATGTCTTTTGTGTGCATGTCTTAGGACCAACGTCATATATCCTATCTACGTACTGTGTCTATCGTGTCCGTGTCCTATGTTCTATATCATATCCATGTGCTATGAGTTTAGTGTTTGCGTCCCATTTGTTAGGTCCTATATCCTATCCGCGTCATATAGGTTCCTTTCACCCATGTCTTTCTTGACGATGCCCTGTGTCTTACGTTTTTTATCGTATCTATGTTCTGTGTCTTCCTTTCATCTATGTATTTCGTGTCTATGTCCTATGCCTTCCTTTCGTTCATGTCGTATGTTTTATGTCCTATATCCTATCCATGCCCTATGTTTTTCTTTCGTACATGTTCTTCGTGTCTGTGCCCCATGTGCTAGGTCCTATACTCTAAGTCCTAAATCTTCCTCTCGCCCATGGCTTTCCTGATCATTCCCTATCTTTTACGTTCTATAATTCTATCTGTGTGCTATGTCTTCTTTTAATCTACGTCATTCGTGTCCATGTCCTATGTCGTATATCCTATATCTTATCCGTGTCATATGTCTTCATTTCATTCATATCTTTCATGCCAGTGGCTTAAGTTTTATGCCTTATGTCCGATCCATGACCTGTGTATTCCTTTCGTCAATGTATGCAGTGGCCATGTCCTATGTCTTATCTCCTCCATCCTATCCATGTTCCATGTGATCCTTTAATCCATGTCTTTCGCACCAAACTCTTTCTTCTGTTGCCAGTTGTCCTACCTGGTGACAGCAATGTCAGCCTTCGAGGACATGTACCCGTCCTTAAGGGAGTGCCGGATGCTGTTCAGCTTCGCAACCTGTGCTGTCCTATTCTGCTGTTCCCTACCGACAGTTACCGGAGTAAGTAAACCACTTTAAGGAACTCAGAGAAATGGCACCGCGTAAGCGCCCTGAAAGAGGTCAATGAGCAATACGAAAAAGCGCTGAATAGTCTCTACGCTCAACTAATTCAAACCCTGACATGTTTCTCCTTGCAACCGCAGTGTTTAACCAGTTTCAATTTCAAACACAGCTGGCGTGCGTGAACACCGTGCCAAAAATGCATGAGGCTAGTCACTTGGCTGCTAAGCCACGGGTGACGGCTTTCATGCAGATCAATACGTAGGCTCACAAAGAATGCCTCAGGCCAGAAAAACCATTTGGACAGGGGGTCTCGGCTTTGTCAGTGTCCATATATTGTTGTTTCTGACAAACAAGCCCACTTGAAGAAACGTTGACTCCAGAGTGAGGCGTTCCTCATCCATCCAGTGTTTACTAACTTTTTTTTGCGTGAAGTTTCTGTGAACATCGGTATGTTTTCTGCTAACTCGAGACATTGCTTAGCCGCCTAAACGAAAAGAAAAAAAAACGTCGTCCACCGAGACAGTAACACGACGCTACAAAAGAATCCAATGCTGGTATGGGTTTCCATTGTAAAAACTTGTATACACTATTTCTTTATTTTTTTTCAGCTATTTGCAGCTGTCCGAAAGGATGATTTTTTTTCTTGCATGAAACTTCCTCCCGCCAGATTGTGGATTTCCGCAGGCTTTTTTGACGTTCTAAGAACTGTACACTTCTCTGTACCCGCGGACATGAGTGGCAATAACTGCGTTTTTTTTTTTTTTTTTTTTTGCTATGGCTCTTGCAGCCTCAGTAGAACTGCGAGAGGAGAGGAGAGGGGATAAACAGGCTGCCTCGCTCGCCCATCATTCCTTTCTACTCTCACTTTCCTTGGGCGTAGAGTTCCTTACTCGCTATACCTTTTCTTCTGGTTAAAACATTCTATTCTGCTCATCGCGTTAGGACGACCCTATTTTCAGTTGAGCCAGTGTGTACGACACTGTCCAGTTTCTCGTGATTTTGTTCGGTGTACGATGTGCGAACAAAAACATTATTGGTGAGCAGACGGGCCAACAAAGAGACGGGCACATTGGGCACTATGATTCACTCAAATCAAATGACAGCCCAAGTGAGCGACTATCACATCGTGGAGGCCGGCAGTAATTTACCCGAGTGGTCCAAACTTATCTTGTGGTTTAAATAATTTTGGATTGCTGCGGCATAGTTTCTTTTTAATCTTCAGATGTAAAATCTTAGAACATTCAGTATGCTTCGAATACCAGCGCTCGCCCCAAATTTAGTGAGAGTGGCACTTTAAATAACTGGTTAGATTCGGGCAAATCGAGATACATATATTTCGTCTCGTGAAACATAACCGGAAAAATTATGCTCCATCAATTCCACGTGGGCTGTTCACATTCAGGTGTGTTCTTATCGTTGACGGTGACTTCTGCAGGGAGGCCTGTACCTTCTCAACCTGATTGATGCCACCATATACCTCGACCTGCTGCCCTGGATCGCTCTTGCAGAGGTCATCCTTATCGTCCAAGGATACGGTGAGATAAGTGCATAGCTAGAGCCACATTGCTCATGCCTAACTCCGTCGGGTTTTCCTATTGCTAAGCGAAGCACGCGAGAGCAACAAAAATCCTCCTCCATTCCACCCTGTGAACATAGATGTACAGCGAAGCTGGTGCGGACTTTCGACAAGTACCAGCACCCCAACTGACGTTAGACGACATCACACAAGCACCACCACCACCAGTGACGTACGTCACGCTTGCACGTACATGTGCAGAAGTGCAGCATATATCCTCATTCGTATAGGCCATCCGCCAAGCGCAAGTGCCTTCATTGAACTAAATTAATGTTTAAAAGTAAATTACTACAAACGTGATAACTTCGGATTCGAATATACGAGAAAACATGAATCTGTTACGCAGAAACTGGAAGACAAAGCCTTTTTCCAGCGGCCGCTAGCACAGCATACGTCCTCATTCTTCTAGGCCGTCTGCTTACCGCAAGTGCGTTATTAAACTAATTGAGTTTCTCAAAGTAAAACATGTCAGAAAATTCGTAGAGTACGACTTAAACACAACCTACAGACATGATAGCATCGGCTTGTAATTCGAATGTGCGAGAAAACGTATTTCTCTTACGCGGAAACTCCTACACAAACCCCTGTTGCAGCGGCCTTTTTTGGATGAATACTTAATGAGAAATGCCGATCAACTAGAGGCTACCAGCTTCGCTGTAACATAAACGAGTCTGCATCGGCAAAAGTGAATGACAATTTGCGAGAGGGAGGAGGGGTCAATAGGGTTGCTTTTAAAAGAGAGTGCGGACGGCCGCAACACCTTAACACAAAGGAGAGCCGATAACTCTCACACAAAGCAGGATGCTTAGGAGCATTTAGGAGCTTCAAAGAAGACCGCATTCATGTTTTCAGTGGGGAGTACTTTAGGGGCCCGGGCTGTCGGCGTCTACCGCATGATCACGCTCAAAAACAAGTGCTCAAAACAGGGTCAAAACCGGTTCAAATTAAACTAACACGATTCAGAATAATTGAGAAGACACGAATAATCAAGCATTAAGCGCATTAATTAACAGAAATTCGTTAAAATCGCTTCCATATATCATCAGCAAAGGCTTTGGCTCCATATGTGTGGTGGTTAGGTCCCAGGTACGTGGCGGTTTCCCACCAGTTGTGCCGTAACACAGGTGTCAAAACGGATGATTTATTGCTAAACACAAGATAAACGCAGGATAAAACAAGATAAACACAAGGAAAACACAAGGGAAACACCAGCGAATTACTGCTCCAGCATTTACCCAGCTTTCCCGTTGAGTGGAACTGCATTACAGCCGAGTTTACCTTTTTTTTTTTCATATGCGTACCGGGCCTGGTTCCGAGGCCTGCGCCTAAGAGGGGTTGCCGCACTTCTGTCTGTGTGTTTGGCATCGCGCTGAGAACGTCATGAATAGCTGATAGTTTGCGGCGACACCACCGCTTAGGCCATAAGAAAAATGCGCTTGGGTTTCTGGCTACAGTCGCTCTTACAAGTCGCTAGTTTAGGTGATATTGTTCTTCTGTCCTTTTCTACTAAACATGAATATGAATCGATCCGTAGCGCTACTGGGCATTCGTTTTTTTTTTTTTTGCCACAGCAACAATACTGATAAATTCGCTTGGGCATTCGTGCTGCATGAAAATGGCGTTGAGCCACGATAACGAGAGTTTTGCGGGGTGTCTGAAAATGGAGGAGTATGCTATTACACATCACAAGATAACGACGTGAAGATGAGTGTGATATTCACCCGTGTGAGTATTCTGTGCAGGAAGCATAGGTTGCCAGGTGTGCCAGGTAACTTATACGGATGTTGAGATTGTGATCATTGTCAGAACTATAGGCGATCCAGAGTGGTATTTTTCCCCATACCGACCTTCTTTGGTACTAGTAGTGACGCACAACAAAGTTGGTAGCATATTTCTAGTTTATAGCGCGAAGGGACACAGACGAATACTAGAAACAGACAGGACGCACAGGCCACTTGCACAGGGGTCTGTGCGTTGCCTGTGCACATGTAAGCTGTTGTCTATTGGAAGGGAATATAGGCAAGGCTGACTGATTCTATAATTACTTATCACCACATTTCATACCAAATTCGGGGTTACAACGCACGTTGCGCTAAATTTACATTTCATATCGATCACGACGTCACACGCTGGCCTTGGTCACCGTACAAAAACCGTTGCGGAACTCCCTTTTCGTTTGGTAGCAACTTGTTTGTATGATCAGTATAGGTCATAGGATATTAGTAGGAAAAGGAAGCGTATGGCACCAAATGAAATGAAAATATTTTCATGGAACGGTTTAGCAGTAAATGCGCAGGGTGGTACACAGCTCACAGCGCTGTTAGGTCCAATAGAAAGCTTTTGGCGCACGGCCCTTTCAAAATGCTACGTAAGATACTGCCATAATCCTCGGGGGGGGGGGGGGGGGGGGGGGGGGGGCTTGATAGCCGTCCCTGCGCCTGTTACAATAGTAGCGAACTAGCTTAGCAGCATGGTTTTAAACGGTACACGTGGACGACGTCCGTTCGTAAATAGGATGAGGATGAGCTGGCTTCATCAGAGCGATTTCGTAATTTATGCTGCACAGTATTCGCAAGACATGGTAGGGTCCGGTATAGCATCACAGTATTTTTATAGGACAGACCGACGTGACGACTTGGAGACCGCAAAATTAGACCTCTTGGAGATAACTGTAGGATCCATTGGCGATTGTTAGCGGCGAGCGTTTTATTACGCCTAAGACGCTGCAAGTCGATCATGGGCAATCTGGCGAGCCCTACGAGCCCGAACAATGGCGTCACGGGCATGTTAGCGTATTTAGCTTACCACTGTCATTGAAAAGAAAAGTGTACAATCATTGCATTTTACCGGTGCTAACATATGGGGCAGACAATTGGATATTAGCAAAGAACCCCGAGAACAAGTTAAGGACCGCACAAAGAGCGATGGCCGAAACATGTTAGGTCTAACGTTAAGATACAGGAAGAGAGTGGTGTGGATTAGAGAGCAAACGGGGATAGCCGATATTCTAGTTGACATTAAGCGGGAAAATGTAACTGGGCAGGCCATGTAATGCGTAGGATGGATAACAGCTGGACCATTAGAGTTACAGAATAGGTACCAAGAAAAGGGAAGCGCAGTCGAGGACGGTAGAAAACTAGGTGCCGTGATGAAGTTAGGAAATTTGCATGCGGAAGTTGGAATCAGCTAGCGTAAAGCAGGGGTAATTGAAGATCGCAGGAACAGGCCTTCGTCCTGCATTGGGCAGTAAATATAGGCTGATGATGATGATGAATAAGGTGTCAAATGGCAGAGTGCGATGGCGACTAAACAAAAGCTAGAAGGGGGAGAAATCGGCAGTATCATGGCGTGACCAATTGTACGCAAATGTCATGTGGGGTGAAGTGCTGTCCCAATCGCGAGAGTGTGCTGAAACCTACATGGACAACGTCTCTTTAAGTGTACGATTGAGTGATCCGTTCAGTCCGTTCGTTTGTGTGTGATAAGCTGTTGTAAGTTGAGTTTGTATTCGGTGGAGCATGAACGAAGTGTCTTCGACTACTTGCAACAAGCAGTAGTGGCCACGATCCATCAGCAGCTGTCATGCAGCGCCGAGGTGACAGTCACGTCTTAAAGTACAAAATCTGCGATATATGTGGCGCAGTTGGTGGGCAGGGCACGGGGGATAGCGTAGAGTATCGCAAAATCTGTCCCAACGGCTATTCATTTGTTCCGTTCTATAGATGTGAAAAGGGGGTCAAGGAGGTCCACGCGGACACGGTAAAAACGCTACGTAGGCGGCTAGCAGGTTGCGCCATTATTCTATTTCACAGCTGACGGAGGTCACAAGCATCAACGTAACGCTCCACAGAGCGGTAAAGGGCTGGCCAAAAGAAGCGACGTCGCATTTTATCATAGGTACGCGTGGTTCCAAGGTATCCGACGATTTGACGAGTCGAGGTGTAATCGGTCTCGACAGCCATCTTGTTTGTATATAGTTGCCTTTCTTGTAAATAGTGTAAATACATCATTATATGCGGCTTCTGCAACGTAATAAATTGGTGGAGGTGTCGGGTACCCATGAGAGACAACAAAGGAGCTCCGCAGTGGGCGTCACCTCGGACTGGACAACATGACGAGCGAAATAGGACCCGAAATGGCGCAGCCCACATCAACGCCGACGGTTGTCCTGGCTCAGCCGCGAGATCCAGGAGCGTTCTGCGGCACCGACCACCTCGACGTGGAAGATATAATCGCCACGTATGATCGTGTAAGTGGCCACAACAGATGGGATCTGACGATTATGTTGGCTAACTTGGGGTTCTACCTACAAAGCACGGCCAAGGTGGAGTACAATAACCACGAGGAAGAGCTTAACGACTGGGACACGTGCAAGCAGAAGCTGACAGACTTGTTTGGCCATCCTGCCGGGCGGAGAAGCTCCACAAAGAAAGAACTAGCGTCCCGCGTCCAAAGGTCCGCAGAATCATACGTCTCTTACATCCAGCACTTGCTGGTTCTGTGCCGTAAGGCCGACAGTGATATGGCCGAGTCAGACAAGGTATGCCATGTACTGAAAGGGATAGCTGACAATGCTTTCAACCTGCTCATGTGCGAAAATTGTGAGACAGTACAGGACATCACAAAAGAGTGTCAATCTTTTGAGCAGGCCAAGAGCCACCGCATTGCAACACCATTCGCAAGTCTGCCGAACACAGCTGCAACATCCTCTTCTGACAACAGGCTAGGAATCCAGCGACCATCATCTGACGACCTAACGCGGATAGTACAGCGAGAACTTGAAGTCATGGCTCCTGCAGCCTTTCTTTCCCGACTCAGTGAGCCGAATAAAATACCTGCAGTACCATTTGTGCAGGCCATAGTCCGCGAAGAACTCGCTAATCTTGGAGTCCATTCTGCATGCACCGTTGCCGCTTCACAGCTGTCTAGTGCTCTTCGCCCATCCAATCGTCAGCGGTATCCTGCACACTACTGAAATCCAGCCCAGTGGTGAACCGCAGATGATCGGCCAATCTGTCTTGCCTGCCGGCGCACCGTTCACGTTGCTCGCCATTGTAACAAACGTACTGTCTCTTCCCCTCAGCGACCGCCATCCACCAGTTATTATAGCCCCGAACAGAGCCCGCGTCGTTACGAGCCTGCATTTGACGCTCAAGAGCCCAACAATGACGCTCGTGCCGCATGGAACAGTCCCTCCTCGTCGTTCCGACGTCACCAGTCCCGTTCGCCACCAGCTCGTCGAACAACGTCCCCGATGCAGCCTTGACGCTCGTCTCCGGAAAACTATGCTATGCAGCTCCCGGAGGTGACGCTGCATTGACGACTCGACCGCAAAACCCTGTGATCACTTTGCCGACCAAACAGAGCTTGATGGACGTTGTAGTCGATGACGTCAATGTCCCAGCACTCATTGACACTGGCGCACACATATCCGTGATGAGCGCCCGATTGCGCCGACGCCTGAACAAAGTTATCACACCCGCTGCAGCACGCACCTTCCGCGTCACTGATGGCGGAACGCCTACCGTGCTTCGTATGTGCACTGTTCGCATTGGCATCGCGGGGCGCCTAACCACTGTGTTGTTGGAACAATATTTCCCTGAGCAAGGTAAAAAAAATGTCGCAGTTTCGCCCGAAAGGCTAAGCATCGATTGCGATAGCAAATTAGTAGAGAGCTATTCGGAGTAGGGATAGTAGTTTTATCGGCTGCATAAACTTGGACACATTGGCTTACTAACTGAATTAACAATCGTGGTGTCAGCGCACACAAGCAAACATGAATAGATCACGCTGAATGACCGCAGCCAACGACTGTCAAAACGCTGGCAGCAAGCGCAGGTTCGCGCGGTCTATCGCTTCAATGGAAACTGAGCGGCGAATGCACAGCGCATACAAAGGTCAGAGCCGTGCGGAGATAAGAGGTGGTGCGGGCGACCGGCACCGGCGGGCAAAGTGCAGATAAGTTGTTGGCAGAGGAGAAGCTGCCCCCCCCCCCCCCTCTTCCCGTTACTTGCTTTCGCGTGGGAAATTGAGTGGCAAGATACGCCTTTGGTGCCGGAGCACAGCGCCGCCCCGCCTCTCTCCCTCCCGTACCCCCACGGCCTTTTGCGCGACGGTCGCGTTTGCTTTGCGCCGTGCGTTCGCTCTCCGTGATAGCGCGCGGGGGAGTTCGCCCTCCGTGATAGCACGCGTCCCCCGCGCGCTTTCGCTCGCGCATACGGCGCGCGGCGACGGAATGAAACATCAAAACGGAACGGAAAACAGGCAACGGAATGAAGCATCGATAACGTTCTAGAAACTTCCGATACAGGCGCGTCCTGCGCCGAGCGATAACGTTTAACATTTGTTAGCCGGTGGAAAGCGGCCACTGGTGGAAGATAAACATGTATACGTGTCAATATCCAAAAGGCATAATCCTGAATACTAAGGGCCGTCCGGTGTAACGAAAGTGGTCTTCTCACATTCGAGTTCGTCAACCAAAATCTGCCAATAGCCGGATCGTAGTTTGATTGAAGAGAAGTATTTGGATCCCTGAAGACCGTCAAAAACGTCATTAATTCGCGGAAGGGTGCTTACTTCCTTTTCGTAATCTTGTTCAGTTGACAATTGTCTATGCATAATCGCCAGCTGCCGTCTTTCTTTTTTCTTTATGACCAATTTAAGCAGCAATGCCCCAGGACTCGAAAGGGGATCAATGACACTTTTGGATAGCATATTGTCTGCTTCAGCTTGTATAACGTGGCGTTCTGCGTGAGACACCATACGTTCACCAGCGAATAGGGCTAGGTCCTGACGGAAGTCTGTCCCAGAGGATGGTATTCAAATCAAAGAAGTTGCGATAAGCCGTCTCGGCGCGACAGATAACCGCAGCCTTTTTGAGAAGCAGGTCATGAGTGGTCATCGAAAATGTGCCATGATCAGAAGTTGCGGAATTTGTCACACTGCAGATTGCCGCAGGCACGGTGGGAGCATAAACTTCCAATGTAGAGATGGCAGTATCGTCGACTGCAGAAGCACTACCGAGCGACATGCCTTTTGGGATAACTTGTGTACATAAACCAAAGTTCAAAACACGGGAGATGTAATTATCGGCGATTATCACAAATAGTATGAGGAACGGCAACAAATTATGTACACAGATATCAACATCACAAGAGCTGAAAGATGCTTTGAATCCACCTCCATGAATACCTTTGACAACCAATCTACGCTTAAGTTATTTTTTGTTCATTGAGTGTCTGTAGTAATGTTAACGAGAGCGAAGCGCTTAGAAAAACGTTTTCCTTTCTCGTCTAATTCGACCGAACGCCGCAACGCTCATTTTTCAGTGTTCGCATTCCAGCATAAGGTGCCACCTTAAGCCATGTTACAAACTAAAAGCAGCCTTAATGATGTGAAGGATTTATTGCGTAAAATTGTTTTACGAGAGCGAAACGCACAATTAATCACAGTTAGATATTACGCTATTTATTAAAGATGCTTACATGATTATGTCGAACGCGAGTGATTATGCCGACCACTTCTTTTCATCTCCGGCAGGTACGGCCAGGTTGCGGCAGGACATTCGATTCATGACAGAACAGTTTCCTAGTGCTTACTTCACCATCTGCTGGAGCTACATCTGTCCTCTGGCACTTATGGTAAGTTCCAAATATTTCAAACGAGGTTCGGAAGCTAAATATGAACTGTGCTACCTACGGTCCAGGTGTCGAATGATAAAAAGCACTCATCAGCCTATCTGTTCCTGATACTTCTGTCACCAAAATGATGAGTCAGCAAATAGTGCTGCACCTGCTCAAGACTACTGTTACTGGTAGGCCTGTATTTGCGAAGCTTACTCTGTATCTTCTCCCTACCTTGCGAGCGCTGCCTCCTGGTTTGCAGAGTGTACACAAGCCCACTTCTCACTCTACAGCACTACCCACTACCGACTTGTAGAACTATTCACCAATTTAAACACTTCATAGTGAACATGTTTCTTTCTTCTGATCTAAATCTGCTGTATAAATGTTAAGGCAACAGTGAATTCTTCAGTGTTAAGGATGCTTGGTTGTTGCATTAGTGATGTAATAATTACATTTTTTAAATGTTACTTTTATGTTAGTGATGTAATAACTCGTTTGTATGTTATTTTACAAGTAACTTGTGTTCTGCAGTATGCTTAAAAGATTGTTTTGTATGTTATGAAATGTCTGTTTTACAAATTGTTTTTGTAACTTGCAAATTCCGCTATATCTGCTGCCCCAGCGAGGTAAGGCCTAGTCAGGAGGTTTAAGCCCTCCTTTTGCCTTACCTCGCGGGCAAACTTTGTACCTGTTATGCCCGAATAAAAGTTTCACTTATAACTACCAGCCACAATTCTCACTAGGCCCCTGTCCACTACAGCAACGACATCTCTTAAACTGACTCCAACATTGCCTGGCATCGGTGTGATTTTTCATGAATTGTCGCGTCCCGGCTCGCGTCCCTGCTGGTGTTGAAAATAACGCCGCGGGAAACATTGCGAAGACTATTGCAAATCACAACGCCTCTCTGTTGTGCCCACAGCATCTAGGGACGTACGGTCATGTTAGACAGGTGAGATAGTATGAGGATGGTTCAGGCCTGAAATCATGGGCACAATCTATGCGCCACAACAGTACAATCACGCGTGTTTTGGCATCCACGAGTTCAACCACATGCATCGAACAGTGTTCGCCGAAGGCGTTTTTCTTTTGAAACAAGAACAAGTGCGTAAAAACGTGGCATAATTTTTATTTTTAATAAAATTAGCTTAGTAGCTGAGTAGCGGCGAAGCAGTTTATGCTTCGCCGCTCACATTTGTGCGGCAAAGCATAGTAACTGTAAAAAGGAGTCACAAAGATCCTGCGGTGAAGTAAGCCCCTTGTTTTGGGGCCATGTCCTTGCATCTTTAAGAGGCGCTAACATAGAGGAATTCGGTTCGGATAGCATGGCTTGAGCCCTGCCGATGCAATACTTGGGTGGTCCTGAAAAACATTACTGGCTCTCCCGTAATCGAGAGTAGATGTAAGCATGAAATGGCTACCGGCAAAGCAGATTGGTTGGAGATGATAGTAGCGACAATCTTAAAATGGGTGTAGTGCGTGTTCTCAATTGCACACACCTCCACACGGCGCCACAGTGCGCCACACCGCGCCACACCTCAACACGCCATACTGTGAACTGGTCCATATGGAGGCTGCCCAGCAAGAAGAAGAAAATCGGCTGAAGGAGGCGCCACGCAGCGTGGCGCCATCTCTCGAAGCTACACAACATACTCAACGGACACATTAACATACCCGACCCAGATAATAAAATGTCTAAACCTGCACCAGAACGAACTTGGGCGATGGCTGCTCGGAGGAAACATTTTCACAGCCAATGCCGCAATAACAGGTGAAATGGGTTGGTCAACGTTTGAAATTCGAGAATAAAGATCAAAATTGCAATACATGGGCAGACTGAAATTTATGCCCGAAGCCAATTACAGCCGCCGAATATACCTACACCTGCGGTATAAGGGCATAAAGACCCTCTGGATGCAACGACTCGCCTCCATCGAAACAAAATTCGGCCCAAACCCAAAGCTACAGGAAACCAAAAATGTAAGCGAATGACGTAAAGAAGTGAACAAATATATAACACAGACAGGCACACACATATGGCACACAGCGACCGCAAAGAAAAACAGTCTGTCGTGCTATGCGAAACATAAATGGAACCTGGCAGTGAACCGTACTACAGGGGCGACAGACCGAGCGCACTACTCTTCCAAGCTCGCACAGGATCTTTGGCCACTCAATAACGACGACAGGAACTGTTCGGCTCGGACCCTTCATGCCGTTTGTGCGGTGCGCCCGAAGAAACCATTGCTCACGTCTTACAGGTCTGCCCATGCCTGCATGATAAACCCCGAACATCGCCAAGTTTGACCGAACTCTTGTGCCTGTCCGGTCAAATGGACGAAGCACAAATCGATCGGATCCAGTCAACGAAGAGCCTATTGCTGCGGTGCGAACGGCTCTGCAGACAAACCGAAAGCAGCCCGACCGGGATAACACCCAACACACCTCCTCCACCAACTGCGCACACCGGCACGCCACCGCTTGGACATCGATGCGAAGACGACGGCCGCGCGGAAAGCAGAGTGGAGCCCTCGCCAATCCTTCCTCAGGACTTGCGTGGAGCCCATCCAGATCTACCCCTGTGCCAGTGACCAAGGAGCTGGCTACAAGCTACGAGATGCGACCCAGCTCATGCTTCGTCGGCGACGGCAAACTTTGGCTTGGCTCGTCTTGGCGTCGTGTTTTTCGCAAAACTGGTGAACGGGGTGCTCTTCCGCGAAATTGTGGTGAAACTTGACGGTACGCGAACCAAAAACTTAAGTGAACTGTGCAAGACAACATAGACTATATATTTTTTCCTGTGGCGCCTAAAGCGCCTGCCCTGCGTCAAAAGGGACTAGGAAAAATTTGCTTACTTACTTACTTACTTAATCCGCGTAGCGGAACTCACGGACCGCTGGCGTTCAAAAGAGCTCAGGCAACCGTGTCTCAGTGCCACAAGATGCAATCAAGTGTATGGTGTCCTGTATCTGCTTTTTTAAAGTCGGTATTGGAAATGGACAAATAAAACTTTAGCGTACTACGAAGTTATAGCTTGAGCGATATTTTGAACAAATGTTAGGAAGAACTCGGAAGCAATGCTTCTTGTAACTTGTTTCGGCAGTAACTAGCGTATGTAATGTGGTCCTGTACAAAAGGTTGGGGGCCAGAGAACTCATTTTCTTAACTTTTGACTGGTTGCCGAGATGGTCTCGTTTTGTTCTCGCAACGATGCCCGGATGTTATCGTTTGAGTGCCAGAATAACGGCTCTAGCTTTTGGCTCAAGGACACTTGAAGGTCGCCGACAACGGGAGCTAAAAGCATAAAATATTAGTTTCTTACGGCTAGCACCGCACTTATCGCCCCAATACCGGGGGCCTAAATCGCCCCAGCAACGCCAGAAACAACCTTGAATGGCTGCCAGCACAGTTCTTTGGCGTGTTCGGTGCTGATATTGTGACCGAAGACGGTGCTTGAGCGCATGTATAGCGCGTACTATGTCCCGATATGGTCTCATACACGGGGTACGTAAGGTGAGCAAAACGAGGGCTCAAATGGCCGCAACTCTGAAGGCTTTCCAGTACACTTATTAGGTGTCTCGGTACTCGTACTAGGACAGGAGATAGCGGGTGCGCGCGTGTTTAATTGAGGAACACATACTAATTCTCGTGACAGTGGCCCCATTGCACTCTTGGAGTGCTTCGCCGCAATACATCAGGCTTACCTGACCCGCATAACACGCTGTACGACGGCAAAGCTCACTAAAAGAAAAAAAACGGTATCATGCAATGTTACTTTTATACCCGTACGAAGACGAGCACGCGCCTCGCGCAATCTTCGCGCAAGCGCACTTTACATGCAAGAAATAGGCTGTTGCGTCGACATAATGCCGAAGGCCGGTTCCACGCCAAAAAGATGAAAGTGGCCAGCAGAAACAGATTAAAGGACAACTGCAACAGAACTTTATATTTCATAAAAGCCTAGTTCTAGAGTGCAGGTGCAGGAGGGTACCACTGCAAACTTTAACGTTTGAAATACGAGTGCGTGTGTCATGAAAAGCTCACACAAAAGTGAGAGAGAGAGAACGAAGTGTTAAAACAATGGCGGATCATTGG
Source organism: Dermacentor silvarum (assembly GCF_013339745.2). Taxonomy (NCBI): domain Eukaryota; kingdom Metazoa; phylum Arthropoda; class Arachnida; order Ixodida; family Ixodidae; genus Dermacentor; species Dermacentor silvarum. The sequence continues at coordinate 138,657,828 of NC_051157.2, forward strand.
CCTAAGCAGGGGTAATAGCATGTAGTGGTTTTCATAAAATTTCAATAATAATAAATAGGAAGCAAAAATATAGATTTCGGTACTGCAATTGAAGAAAGGCCACCATTGCCGCTCGCCGGAAATAACAAAGAATCCGAAACGTTGAGAAACAGCGCATCGCCAGTTAATGGCCTGCGAGATTTGATGGTGTCTTAAGCTCTCTGAAAATGACGGAGGCCACGTTCTAGGATCGCTGTCATATAGCGCAACCCCCAGGGACTCGCGACTTCGGCTTAGGTGTTACTTTTAAAGGCTGGTAATTAAATGAAACATTCATAAGTTACCCAGAGTAGGGGATGGGGGCGAATACTGGAAGTTTTGAATGCGAATCGAATCTTGCACAATAACTATTCGTATTCGTATTCGCAAAAGAACTATTCAGTATTTTCGAATATTCAAAACTTACGACATACTTTAGGACAACCGACTCCTAAAGTCCGGTTACTGCTCTCCGTGTGCTAAACGCGGTATAGCAAAGTAGTAAAAGGGAAAAAAGGACAAAAGTTTTCCAGTTAATGCAGAGCCAAGATAAGTAATGCAAACTTCGTATTCAGTTTCGCGGCGGAAATCTGCATGGCAACCTGTGACTTTTCCTTGTGAATCATTTAATGTTTTTGGCAATCTAGTAATGTACCAGTTTTATCATTTACGCTAGGACTAATGATGTTTTTCTTGGGACGCGCCCTTCTTACATGCATGTACAGCAGACAAGTTCTTCGGCAGTTCTTCTCGTTTTTCAGAACTTCTGATCGTTACTTTGTTCTTGTTTTTTCGAAAACAATTTAGCATTTTCAGAAATCTAGCCTTACAGCAGCGATTCGTTACTTCATAGCTAATTTGCAACTAAACTCCCAAGCTTTGGGGAGGCTATTAGTGCATTTTCTATTGACCATTCGGGCTCCTGTTCTTAAAACTGAGCCTTTGTCCCTGACAGATAATTTTTTGGCGCTGATTAGTATAAGCATGACACCTAATTATAGCGAAATAATTACCTACTTCTGCTGTCAATATGTTTGCCTGAGTTTGCCAATTCGATCGAATATTCGATACTTACTATTCGTAATCGAATCATATTCGAGAAAGTTGATATTCGCCCGCCTCTAGTTACGAGCCACGCACTTTCGTCGAGACGGCTTCTTCACTGCCAAAAGTACTTTGACTGCACATACAGCTTTGTATACGGGCAAAGCAACCTGCTTGCAAGTATACGACGTTGTTTTGCTTTACTGCAAAGCTGCTAGTGCGAATAGAAGCACTCGAAAAGGCTATACGCATATTTTCACTCTGTTCTAAAAGGCGACAAATCGTAGAGCGGAAAAGCACAAGCAGACAAGAAGAAGTAACAGACGAGTGAATACTACCTACAAAAGTTTATTTTGAGCAATTGTAGCCGGTGAGCTTGCAAGACGCCTCCACTTGAGATGAATTTCCAAGATGACACCAGTTTCGAGATATTATTTCCCAAAGTGTGGGACAAAATACATGAGCGTTCCAGTTACTTTTGTGCTTAAATGAATAAAACAGCATTTTGTTAAAAAAGTAAGTAGAACAACACTGTATTTTTACGGCGAGTTTCATGCGCATATCTCCAAACTGGTGTCATTCTGGAAATTCTTCCAAGTGGATACGCCTGACAAGTGCTCACCGGCTACAATTCGTAAATTGCAATATGTGTGATAAAGTAACTAAGAAGTAAATAATGCATTTTTGTTAATTAGTTGAATATGTGTTTCGATTTTTCGTGCTTAATGTCCGCCTCTTTGAATAACCCAGCTCAACGATAAGAATTATGCTACCTGGCACAGGCGATTTTTAAAAATTCCGTAAATCTTAATTTTTGGCACCCGGTATATTGTAATTTGGATGTGTACAAGAACGCACCGGTTTTCATACAGGATCCTATACTTATATAATCATATAATCATATCGTATAATCATGTAAAATTATGGATACAGGCCTTATGAGGCCTACGTGATTTTTAAAAAGGGAATACCTTTGTCGGGCTACTCAGACCTTTGTGCTTTTCTCCAATTTAGGTCCCTACACTTTCTAGAAAGAAAGAAAGGAAATAATAAAGAAACGACGTTGTTCAATCTAAGGTTCCTTGTGGCTATGCCTGTTCTTTCATGCTACATGCAGATCGTGTCCCTGGGCACGGTGACGTCTAAGAGGACCGAGCTGTTCCACTACACATACCCTGAATGGAGCGGCATGTTGACATTGGCCATCATCCTCAGCTGTATCTTCGCGGTTACGACGCAGATACTACGCATATTATCGGAGAACAATAATGTGAGCGCCACACTTCTATACGTACAATATCTTCCACTCAGTGTTTTGCATCGCTTCCTCCAAGAATCTTTGGGCGCGATGACAGCTGCTTATTCTCGGCGCATTCGACGACAAGCCCTACATACGTTGGCTGGAGTCGCGAGGTCTTACGTAACAAAGACATTATCACTCAATCGAAGTGAAAATTTACACGGACCGGCCTCGGGTCCTAATAGGTATTTGCGACCGTGCGCACATGTTATGACTGGGAAGCACGCGTTGTACACGAAGCTAAGTATAATTTCTACTCTAGAATGCCCTGAATAAAGTAAATATTCGTGACTCTGTAAGCATATATAAACGTGCACTCTGCGCTGGCAAAGCATGTTCTCTAGTAGAAACTACACCTACCACTGGGCACTAGTGTTGCAGAGTGGGGCCCTACATTCATTCCATTCCCACATTCCGGAGAGTGGAGATCCCTAGTGGAGTGGAGATCACTACATTTAACTCCTCGGAACGCTGAGAGTTAGACCATTCCCACTCCTGCAGTGGCTGGGTTAATCCATTCCTGTACTCTAATTCCAATAAATAAAAAATTTGGAGGATGCTTAAGCTTCGCCATTGAGAGCGGAACACGAAAGCATTCAAATATACCTGAATGCTTGTCAGGCTTCCCGGCAACTGCCGCATTTTTTCTACACCTTCGCCTCTGCACGCCGCTGCTGTCTTACGCTGCCGTTAAAACACTGCCGAGGAGGTGAGCACCATCTGGATGGTGTTATTGCAAGCAACCTACCCGGGCGGGCCGCTGTATGAATCATAGACATGCTGGAAAAGGTTTTTTTTTTTTAATGCGAAGCATTTCTTGGCGAACATTTGCTACTTTGACAGTATCTATCTATCTATCTATCTATCTATCTATCTATCTATCTATCTATCTAGCTGCCTACGTCTTTGTGCTCTCATGGTCGTTTCGTTAACTTGGTATGTACCAAAATTGGCATAGTATGACAGAAGTGTATGACGAACATAAGTGATAGCTCATGACATAAATGTCATCACATGCGTGTGTGTCATGTAGGTCATGACAATGACCCAGAGAAAACGATTAACACACATAAACCACTGAAAGGCGTTCGGACGTGGGTACTAAGTGAAGGAAACACTAAAGGATGCTGGTAGAAGCCATAGTCATGAGCATGAATCAGCAAAAATGATAATGACTCAGCGAAAAAAGATTAATACTCAAAAACCAATGGAATGGGTTCGGGTGTGGTACTAAGTGAAGGAAAAGGCCAGAGGTTGATGGTCGAAATCATAGTCACGAGCATGACTAAGGTTTTCGCCTTAAGGTCTTTTAGGTGTAGCTAAAGGGACTCCTGAGGACTCATGACATGAATGTTATGACATGCCTGTCATGTAGGTCATGAACGACCCGCCTATGTCTTGGTGCTCTCATGGTCGTCACGTTAACTTGGTAGGCTCCCCGCACACTGCTTGGCATAACATCGATTCCCACAAATGTGGGATCTGCCGGCTTCTTTTTTTTAGTTTCCTCGTAACCGAACTATGTTTTTTCGTGTATTCAAATTACAATCCAACGCTCTCATATCTGGAGATTATGGTTAAATCGTACTTCACGATTTTCCTCACGGAATTTCCTTTGTGAAATTCAATTAGTTCACCAGCGCCTCTTCGCCATGCAGAGGGCCTGTGTGGTCGGGGTTGGTAGGCAGGATTTTCTCAGCCGCGGACGCCGACGCCGAGACCGACGCCAACGCCGGATTTTTTGCGACACGGCGCCTTTAACGCTGTCGCGTTAAAAGCTTTCTCTACAATTGTTTACTACTTGGGCTAGCGTGCCTAGCAACAAAAAACATAGCATTGAAGTCTTAACAATGTTACAAATAATGTTAGGTACCTTTTCTCACGAGAATAAACACGTTTTATGGCCGGTTGTCTCTGCATGGCATTGTTGCCTGTATATCTCTACTATCTACTCTTTTTTAAATACGTTTCTCGTCAATCTTGGTTTCGCCAAAAGTCTACCTACGTGTGTTGAAAAGTTTAGCGTTAACCCCAAAAAGAAGCATTGCGCGAACACTCCGATGGTAGAATACATGCCGGGTAATACAGTACACATAATTTAGGAACTTTCTTTGCCTAACACGTGTAGGTTACTTTTCCATGAAGTGTATACTGCACAATGTGGGTGCTTTACTTTTCTGTGAAGTGGTTTGATTCTACCTGAAAAGTTTATTGTCTTGCTTGTTGAATAGACTCAAGCAAACACGTCTGCGTGGACTAGAAGTCACGAATGCATGACATGGTAGCAAAATCTACTCAGTTCATGCGATCAAAATCTTCAAACACGTTCATTTGTAGTGACAGCCTCTCATGCACTCCCCTGTTCCGAGGCCCATCCATAGTCCTTGCATTGGAAAAAAAAAAGCACTCCCTAGGTGCCTTCCAAACCCCAATAATAATAAACAAATGTTCTGTATTGATTGAGGCTTTCATAAGTGAAAATACACTTGACCGTGTTTACGAGGGTTTTCTTTAATGTAGGATTAAGCCGAACATGAATCTGGTTTCGGATATCAAATTACACTGGTGTTTCAAATACTTGCATACAGCTGCCCGCTCTTGACCGCTGAGGTTAGTTTCTGTTTAGATGCACGCGTGTTTGGCGGTTCGCGATCACATCTCACGCTGCAATATCAAGGAAGGAATGCTTTCTAAGTTAAATTTGCCATTTTCAAAAATCTTTAGTTTGATGACTTCGATGACTGACATAAAAGCGAAACGTATTGATGTTTTGCACGGCCATCTTTTTCGTTTCACATTTACCGGTATATAACGTGCTCCGTTTTCTCCAGCACACCTATTAATCACCTTTATCGCTTCTTCAGGGTACTCAGCAGCGCGCGAGAAAAAAAATTACACCATCTTCCCGTAGGGGAACCCTGAGTGGTATGCGAAGCAGCCACGGGGTCGAAATTTGGACCCGAAAGGCGAAGCACCAATTGCGATGGCAAATTAGTAGAGAGCTATACGGAGTAAGGATAGTATTTTTATCAGCTGTATAAACTTGGACATTCAGCAGCACCAGCAACGCGCAGAACTGTTTTCGACGCCGTCGGCGTTCTGTCCGCGTTCGCACCGAACGCGCGCGGCATTGGTGACTGTTGCCGGTGCCTCTGGGGCGCCTACCGTCGCGCCTCTAACCTAAGCTGCTTCGCATTATCGCGGGCGGAGCCGCAGGTGTTGCCATTCGTTGCGCCATCCGGAGAGGAGAGGATATGAGACAAGGAGAGGAGGGGAGGGGGAGGAGGGAGGAGAGGAGATGAGACAAGGAGAGGCGGGGGAGGAGGATGCGCATGCGCCGTAGGGGTGTGGAGTGTAGGCAACGCACGGCGGAGGGAGGGAAGGAGTACATAGCGCGCGAAGTTTAAGATGCTTCGCATCAAAAACTTCGCGCGCGTTAAAAAGCACCGTGGACTCTCTAAATCAAAATATGCTTTCAAAGACATTTAAACAAATCCTGGTGTTTCACGTGCCAAAACCACGATATAATTATGAGGCACGCAGTAGCGGGAGACTCGGGTACAATCCTGATCACGTGGGTTTTTTTAACGTTTGACCAATGCACTGTACACGGGCGTTCTTGCCTTTCGCCCTCACCTAAATGCGCATTCATTGGCAAAGTTTGATCCGACACCCTCGCACTTAGCAGCGCAACGCCAAAGCCCCTATGCCAGAAAGGCGGGTGAATTATTTTCAAAACTAAATATTCCTGTCTTTAAATTCACTTCAAACTTGTAAAGCAGAAAGGTTTCCGGGTACTCTGAAGTGTAGAATGTGTGAAATACCGTATTGTTTATAATTACCGCTGCTGATGTGGTCACCTATACCTCGATACCGAAATAGCCGAAAAAGTGAACAATTAAGAAATCTAATAAATTGGCGAAGTATAACTTATTCTAATTGGCAAGCTTACCTGTTTTGGATTCTTGCTTAAAACCAACATTTAGCGCTTGAAGATTACGTGCCCAACAGCATTCCGAAATGTCCTCATTCGGGAATCCCATTCCATCTGCCCCGCTGGTCACATTATTCCATTCCCATTCCATTCCAGGTGTGCGAAAATGTGGAATTATTCTTCAGTCATTCCAAGTGCGGAACCGGCACTCCCTCAGCTCTGTTGTGTACCTATGCACCGCCTGTTCTCTTCTGTTTAAAGCGGAAAGCTTTCTTTCTCTCTTTCGCCCGTTTTCGTAGGCAGTGGTGGTGGGACTTTCACCGCCAACGCTAAGGTCACCTGTTCTCATGCAACGGAGTTGCACGGCGTGTTCATCGCCGGTTGGAGGTGCTATTTGCGATGCTTTCACTCAAGGGGTTTGGGGTGTCTGTTTGTTTAGATGTTGTGGTGGAGTGCTCGGAAAGGACAGCCCTCCCTCTTCTCCCACCCCCACTCCTCTTCTCCCTGGAAAGACAATTTCAACCCCAATATAACGGTTCTTGGTTTGTGTAAAGTGTATAGCAAGACCTACGCAAATATATGTGCGTGTACATACAGTGTACGAAAACGTCACGGCAGCAAGCATACAAATTAGATATGTACAGTAACACTGGAGTACATAAAATACACCGAATACACTAATTAAATCTGCATCAGGAAAACATATAGCATAATGGTGATAACCAGTTTTACCGCGTAAGCAAATACTTCTCACTTTTGAGAGCATAGAAATACTGAAACTCTCATCTAATTATCAATTTTTTTTTACTTTACTCCAGTTAAAAATTACAGAAAGTTGTACGCAGACGCTATTGACAATAAGAAGTTCAGCAAGTTTTGTTTACAGTCTCGAACAAAGTTGCTTCTCTCGTGCTGACGTCGAGGCCGTCGAGCGCAGGGTGGCCAGTAGAAATCACCCATCTGATGTCAGCGGATCAAGAGCTTGCACGCCAATGTTTAAAATTAACTTGCCACGCAGCTCCACAGCACTCCAAGGGACACCGTTTGTCACAATGACACAATTTCCCACGAATATATTTGATAGAAATTTCGCTGCTTTACTTCAGCCTAACAAATGTAAATCGTATGGGAACGTCCCATAACTTGGCAGTGGGATCGAGGGACGCACCGCACTTGAAGGCCTCGGAATAAACTTGTCCGTCTAGAGTTTTGGCTTTTTCTTTTTTTTTTCATTTCGTCCCCAATGAAGTGTCGTCCCTATTCCCCGTGCCATAACCACGGTAGCTGCTTTTGGGGGCGAAGCTCATTAGGGTCGAGCCTTGTCCCTCGTCGCGGCGTCGTAGCCACGCTAGTACTCGCCGCTCCCGCTAAAGGCGCAGCTGTGCTCTCTTTCTCTCTCATTCCCGACGCGCGCGCTCTCTCTCTCTCGTCCGTAGCTAGGGGCGCTGCGGTGCACATGGCGTTCGTTCCCGACGCACGCTCTCTCTCTCTCATCCGTAGCTAGGGGCGCTGCGGTGCACAAGATCGTTCGTTCCCGTCGCTTGCTCTCTTTCTCTCTCGTTCTCTCTCTTTCTCTTTCTCTTCCGCTCTCTCTCTCTCGTGCGTAGCTAGGGGCGCTGCGGCGCACAAGAGCGTTCGTTCCCGACGCATGCTCTCATTCTCCCTCGTCCGTAGCTCTGGTTTACCCGAAAGATCCCTCGGTGCTTCGCCTATAATTTCCCCTTTGTTGGCTTCTTATAATATATATATATATATATATATATATATATATATATATATATATATATATTGTTGTGACAAATACCGGCGCCAGCAGAGGACGAAGAAGAAGACGTTTCTTGTTGTTGGTGCTCGCACTCGCTCCGCTTGGCCGTTGCGTTTCTGGCATTCATAAAACGCCAAGCGCATCTAACCTTGAACGCGTCCTATCAATTGGTGGAGGTGCGGGGTAGAGTCCGGGTACGGAGTTCCAGGATGAAGAGGGAACCAGCACGCTCATTATATATGTATGTATAAGTACGCCACGCTCCGTCTTCCGGAAGCCAGCTTCCGGAGAACGCTTCCGGCGTTTTGCCCGAATGATCCCCCGGTCGGTGCTTCGCCCATGCACTCATCATCATTCACTTCGTGGATATGCGGTGGTTATCTCTTTCTCTCTCGTTCCCGACGCGCTCTCTCTCTCTCTCTCTCTTTCTCGTCCGTAGCTAGGGGCGCTGCGGTGCACAAGGGCGTTCGTTCCCGACGCTCTCTCTCTCTCTCTCGTCCGTAGCTAAGGGCGCTGTGGTGCCCAAAGGCATTCGTTCACCAGCCTCCTCCATGATCGGATGAGACTCTTGCTGCTTCTTCTTCTCTTCCTTCTTTTCAACGTCTTTATCTCATTTTCCCCCTTCCCCTGACGCTGCGCCGTGCTCCCTATTGGGCAGCAAAAATAAGCGTTATTTTCTTCTTCAATAA